>NC_044500.1:49469557-49474557 GCF_902362185.1 Chanos chanos
CATCAGAATATCCACTAGATTAATGCTGAGTGTCCCGAATTAGAGAACATAGCAAAAAATGACATCAACATTTTTAAATGTGCCTGGAAAAATTACACGTCTTGCTATAGAGTCTCTGTATTTCTCCGTTTGGAAGTCAGTTTGTAGCGGAGCGTTGCGCTGTTTTGTAGGCTCCTTCACGGAACGTGTACAGATACGGTCAGTAACAGATCTAGGAGTCTTTTTTGCTCCCCAAATAGCCGATTAGCGGAGAGAACCTGCAGGGACAGGTCACCATCTATTCCACTAACGCTGTTCTCAGTTTTAAATTTGACCTGAAGAACTATCCGTTGTGCCCAGTGAAATGAAAGGCGATACCTGCCCCCTCTGTGCACTGTGTGTGTGTGTGTATGTGTGTGTGTGTATGTGTGTGTATGTTGCTGAGCGTCCTAAAGTACATCATGCATGCAGAGCAGCACCAAATGTTGAGGATATACTCTGCCAGAAACAGTCACGAAACTCCATCGTGTCCATGAAGGATGAAATGTCGGCGAAGGGTTTATGCGGAGACGTTATTTAAAGTGAACTTTTATGGATGGATATGTGTGTGTGTGTGTGTTGTGTAACAGCCACCATTAAGTGAGGGAGTGCTGCTCAATTTGTGTGTTTGTTTGTATGTGCGTGTATGAGAGAAAGGCTTTGTGTGTGTGTGTGTGTGTGTGTGTGTGTGTGTGTGCATACTTGAGGGGGTGTCAGCAGGGATGAGCTAAAGATGTAGAGCGTTTGGGGGCGAGAGCAGGGAATGCTGGGTAATGTGTGTCCCTTCTCTCTCCAGAGATGCACTGTCCCTGTAAAGCACAGAGACACAGGTCCTCACTATGCACAGCATCAGCTATGACACACACAAACACAGGTCCTCACTATGCACAGCATCAGCTATGACACACACAAACACAGGTCCTCACTATGCACAGCATCAGCTATGACACACACAAACACAGCAGGATACGTAAAGTGTGTCACACACTCTAACACAACCTCACACACAACCACAAACAATAACACAACCTGACACACAACCTCACACACAACCACAAACAATAACACAACCTCACACACAACCACAAACTATACCACAACTTCAGTCACAAACAATAACACAACCTCACACACAACCACAAATAATAACACAACCTCACACACAACCACAAACAATAACACAACCTGACACATAACCTCACACACAACCACAAACAATAACACAACCTCACACACAACCACAAACTATACCACAACTTCAGTCACAAACTATAACACAACCTCACACACAACCACAAATAATAACACAACCTCACACACAACCACAAACAATAACACAACCTCACACACAACCACAAACAATAACACAACCTCACACACAACCACAAATAATAACACAACCTCACACACAACCACAAACAATAACACAACCTCACACACAACCTCACACACAACCACAAACAATGACACAACCTCACACACAACCACAAACTATAACACAACCTTACACACAACCACAAACAATAACACAACCTCACACACAACCACAAACTATAACACAACTTCAGTCACAAACAATAACACAACCTCACACACAACTACAAGCAATAACACAACCTCACACACAACCCCATACAATAACACAACCTCACAAACAACCACAAATAATAACACAAGCTCACACACAACTACAAACAATAACACAACCTCACACACTACCACAAATAATAACACAACCTCACACACAACAACAAACAATAACACAACCTGACAATCACAAACAATAACACAACCTCACACAACCACAGATAATAACACAACCTCACACACAACCACAAACAATAACACAACCTCACACACAACCACAAACTGTACCACAACCTCACACACAACCACAAATAATAACACAACCTCACACACAACTACAAACAATAACACAACCTCACACACAGTTACAAACAATAACACAACCTCACACACAATCACAAACAATAACACAACCTCACACACAATCACAAACAATAACACAACTGCACGCACAATCACAAACAATAACACAACTTCACCAACAATCACAAACCGTAGCACAATTTCACACACACCTAGAAACAGTTACACAGCCTCACACACGACCACACTCACACTAACACAACTGCAAACAGAGATACAACCTCACACACAACTACACTCACACTAACACAACCACAGACAGAAGCACAACCACAAACACTAACACAGCTTCACACACAACCACACTCACACTAATACAACCACAGACACTAACACAACCACAAACAGTAACTCAACCTCACACACAATCACACTCACACTAACACAACCACAGACAAAAACACAACCTCACACGCAACCACACTCACACTAACACAACCATAAACAGAAACACAACCTCACACGCAACCACACTCACACAACCACACTCACACTCACACTAACACACTCACACTCACACAACCACACTCACACTAACACAACCACACTCTCACAGTCACACTCACACTAACACAACCACACTCACACCAACACAACCACAAACACTAACACAACCTCACACACAACCACACTCACACTAACACAATCACACTCACACTCACACTCACAATCACACAACCACAGACAGAAACAGAGCCAGACACTGTCACATTAGCCCCCTCCCCACCCTGAATATGTAAGACCACGTCTCTCTGTGATGATGAAATAGCATGAAGCTACAGCAAACAGTTCAGTTTTCTCAGTGTGTCTAATCCTATTTCTAGAGTAGACCGTAAGCTGCTGCCTCTCCAGCACCCATTAATGCCTCATCACACATGTTTATTCTGTCCCACATCACACTGTGACAGCACCCTGCTCTGGCCATCAGATGGCGCTCTTCTTGGGTGAGAAAATCTGAAAGACAAAGAAAACGTGAATATTTTTAATTACATGGAAATAGGCTATCTATCTATCTGTCTATCTCTCTATCTATCTATAGATGTTATTCATTCATGCGGCACACAATTGATCAAACACTGCTCTTATAAAAACAGTACATGCTTTGGTACTTGGGCGATCTAACAGTCAGAGAAGACATTTCCTGACTGTAGGACAGGGCTGGACTGAGCTGTGCTTAAAACACACACACACACACACAGACTTGCTGTTTGTTGGTTGAGTGGAGGTTCACAGCAGGTTATCCTGGCGGGATGTTCAGATCTGTGTCGTGTACACGCATCCTGTCCCGGTCCTCTGGTCTCCTCCTGACGGTTGTGGCAGTGGGGAGTCTGCTGGGGGCCAGGTGATTTGGTGGAGCTGAAACTGTCTCAGAGAAGAGAAGTGGGAGGAGGGAGAGAAAAGGGGGGTAAATTTGTCAAATTGGAGTAGAGACACT
Organism: Chanos chanos; assembly: GCF_902362185.1. NCBI lineage: Eukaryota > Metazoa > Chordata > Actinopteri > Gonorynchiformes > Chanidae > Chanos > Chanos chanos. The sequence goes on from NC_044500.1 coordinate 49,472,961, forward strand.
GAGAAACAGACAGAGAGATAAATGGACTGATAGATAGATGAGTGAGTTTTTAATCGTTTTTATCAGGAGTTTCTGGTAAGTGTTTGTGTTTGCTGCTGCCTGATTTTGGGCGCTTCCCGATAACACATGAAATACACAAAGTGAATATGAACAAGGACATCTGACTGACTGGATCACGGAGAATTCATTACCCTCCATACGTCCTTACTTATTTTCTTATTTTATATTTTCTTATTGTCTTACTTATTATCTGCAAAATAAAAAGTACACAACAGTCACCCGGATGATGTACTAGTCTGGCGAAAATTTGCTGTATACAACCGGAGCTCACTTCATCGGCTACTGCATCCCATGATGCAACTCGGTGATTTCCAACTGCTAAAATTTCAAAAGACATGGCGGACAGCGACAGAGGTGGCTCCAGCGTCAACACTGGCTGCAGTTCCAGACATAAATCTATCAGTTGCATAATTTTGATGTAATAAGTCTTCATACACTTTCTTATTGGGCTTCTTTTGATAGATATTTGTTGTAGTCGTGTGTTCGTTTTTAACAGAACAAATAGCAAACGTATACTACACTACACGAAAGTTCTCATAATTGCGTACCATACTGGATACTAGGATGGGGAGTAGTGTGCAGTACACAGTGTATACTGGGCCAGTATGCAGTATGCAGTACACTAGTATGCCATTTCAGACACAGCCAGTGTCATTATGCAAATCGATCAGTGTCGTAAACTGTTCTTGCTGCGCATGCGTGTTGCCTACCGGACTTCCGGACTTTCAGACTTCTGCCGCAAATCACGTAGCGCCCAAAATCGGGCAGCGTCAGTGTTTACTGCTTGTCGTTAGCAAAACTAGCCTGTTGCAGTAGCTGTTGTTATGGCAACAGAAGACGCTCTCCGCTGTTTTTTTGGAACAAACGCTGCCCGCGTTTTTCTCTCGCTGCCTGTGAAAATGCTCTGGCCAGTGTTTTCATCAAAAAGACGCTACTTGTGAAGCACAGCTTTATACATTTTTACGCCTACCTTCCGAAACACACCGTAGTCAAGCCTGTAAGAGCCCGATCCGTCCCCGCTTCCCGATTCCGTCCCCGCTTCCCGATCTGTCCCCGCTTCCCGATCCGTCCCCGCTTCCCGATCTGTCCCCGCTTCCCGATCCGTCCCCGCTTCCCGGTCCGCCCCCGCCGCCCGATCCATCCCCACTGCCCGATCCGACCCCGCTGCCTGATCCGTCCCCGCTGCCTGATCCGTCCCCGCTTCCCGATCCGCCCCCGCCGCCCGATCCGCCCCCGCTGCCTGATCCGTCCCCGCTTCCCGATCCGTCCCCGCTGCCTGATCCGTCCCCGCTTCCCGATCCGTCCCCGCTTCCCGATCCGTCCCCGCTTCCCGATCCGTCCCCTCTGCCCGATCCGTCCCCGCTTCCCGATCCGTCCCCTCTGCCCGATCCGTCCCCGCTTCCCGATCCGTTCTGCACATGTGCGCGCTTGTTGTTAGGATTATGGTTATGGATAGGGTTAGTTTACTCTGGGTGTAAGGAAGTGTTTTCCCTGCGTGCCTCTACAACGTGTTTGTTACGGTCGACAGTGTTCGTGT
>NC_044500.1:49477057-49494557 GCF_902362185.1 Chanos chanos
GTGTACGGTGATGATGATGATGTGCATGATGAAGCACGTTTTGTGCTGTGTAGGTGAGATGAAGAGAGATGATGTTGGGTATGGTCGGGGGGGGGGGGGGTGCCATGGACATGCTGGCCTGGTAAAGACGTGAGATGCTTCAGAGGTCCAATAAAGTATATAGCACACCCATACACTCATGAAGTTAAACCACACACACACACACATCATATAATAAAAAACACACCAAATGTCATATAACAACATAAACACACACACCCCCACTGGGAAAGTGCATACACACACATGCTTTTATGTGTCATAAAACGGCACACACACCTGCACAGGTCAAATACACACAGACATGGTGGGTTGGCTGTTTGGCTTTATGTGATGATATGTTGTCACCTGCATAGACATGCCCTCATAAGCACAGTTTCACTGTTTCCATGACTACAACTCCTCCTCCTCCTCCTCCTGCTTGCCCTGTGACATAACGAACAGATCTGTGTACAACACACTCCGTTTGTGCGTGTGTGTGGTGAGGGCTTCAACGATCCGTCTCACCTGGAGTGTAAACAAAGACCCCCCCCCCGGCCTCATCAGCGCAGTGACGCAGCCCAGAGTCAGAGTCATGGAGGCAGGTGAGGTGACGTGATGTATGGGGATGGTAGACAGCCTGACACCTGTCACCGCGTTAGGGAAAGACTCCGTAGCTGTTTCTCAGTGCGGAGTACGTCAAGCACGGACTCCTGTTCTTGGGAGTTCGGACTTGTTAGTGTGAGGGAAATCTGGAGTCTGCCTGTGGAGAGCTGCTAAGTCTCAGAGGGTGTTTTCACACGTGGTCCCTTTCAGCCCTCAAAACGAACTCTGAGCGATTAGTCAGCATTTTTTTGAGAGCACTCCAGACGAACTCAGACCCCTCTGAAAGAAAACTGAACCGAGACTACCTCGGGAGGTGGTCTCAGTTTGGTTCACTTCAGGTCCGCGTTGCGGTTAGGGTTAGGGTTAACCTGTGCATTGCGAACACAAAGGGTTGCCGGTTTGCTTTGACTTTTGCCAGTGTATTTTAGCCCTCTAGGCTTGCCGTAGACAGATCACATGCTATTGCACTGGGACGCTCAAAAAAACTAACAGCCAGAACCGTGGCCACTGGTAATACGATGGAGTATTAGGGCCACATAGAGGGGAAAAAATTCAGAGCTCTCGAGAACAAAGCCGTAATATTATGCGAATAATTTTGTAATATTAAGAGAATAAAGTCATAATTTAGACAAAAAAGTTGTAATATTACAGTTGCTGGTAATATATTTTCCTAAAAATTATGGATTTTTTTCTTGAACTTGTACGATTTTATTCTCGTAATATAATGTTTTTTCTTGTAAAATTATGACTTTATCTTCGCAATATTACAGCTTTATTTCAGAATTTCTTTGTCCTCAATGTTGACCTAATGCTTGGTCGTCTTGGTAACGACAGTAAGACTGGATGAGGAATAGTTTGGCCTGAGGAAGAAACTACTGCACTTCTCCAGATATGGCACCAAGAACACAATTAACCAGTACGGCAGCAGCCATGTTGTTCCAAGTGAAAGCCACCCATAATCCAAAGCAATAGAGGTCTGGGAGCTCCAGAGGAACTGTAGTGTGAACAGAAAGAGAACTGAGTCCTCTCTCAAATGAACTCACAGTGTGAACGCAAAAAGAACTGAGACCCTTTTCTGTTGGTCCACTTTTAGGTCCACTTTCAGAGGGCTGAGTTTTGTTCGTTTGAAAAGGATTATATGTGAAAACACCCAGAGACAACAGACTTCAGATGTGATGAATCGTGTACCTTTATTCCAATAGCATGATCAAGGGAGAGTGTGCTTTAGTCAATTCACTCACAGTCTCTTCAAACAGAGAGATTGACAGAATATTTATATAGTGATGCAAACAACTTTAGAGGTGGCGTGATGAGGGAGTGGGACTAGTCTGTCGAGCTTTTGAACTCTGACACAACATGTTCTCGAAGGACGACCGCAGAGTGAACTCCAAATGCTCCCTCACAACTTCCCTTTGTCTGACACATGATTTTATCTTTAACACAGACACAGTTTTAGACTGGGACAGATGATTTTATCTTTAACACAGACACAGTTTTAGACTGGGACACATGATTTTATCTTTAACACAGACACAGTTTTAGACTGGGACAGATGATTTTATCTTTAACACAGACACAGTTTTAGACTGGGACACATGATTTTATCTTTAACACAGACACAGTTTTAGACTGGGACACATGATTTTATCTTTAACACAGACACAGTTTTAGACTGGGACAGATGATTTAATCTTTAATACAGACACAGTTTTAGACTGGGACAGATGATTTTATCTTTAATACAGACACAGTTTTAGACTGGGACAGATGATTTTATCTTTAACACAGACACAGTTTTAGACTGGGACACATGATTTTATCTTTAACACAGACACAGTTTTAGACTGGGACAGATGATTTTATCTTTAACACAGACACAGTTTTAGACTGGGACACATGATTTTATCTTTAACACAGACACAGTTTTAGACTGGGACAGATGATTTTATCTTTAACACAGACACAGTTTTAGACTGGGACACATGATTTTATCTTTAACACAGACACAGTTTTAGACTGGGACAGATGATTTTATCTTTAACACAGACACAGTTTTAGACTGGGACAGATGATTTAATCTTTAATACAGACACAGTTTTAGACTGGGACAGATGATTTTATCTTTAACACAGACACAGTTTTAGACTGGGACACATGATTTTATCTTTAACACAGACACAGTTTTAGACTGGGACAGATGATTTTATCTTTAACACAGACACAGTTTTAGACTGGGACACATGATTTTATCTTTAACACAGACACAGTTTTAGACTGGGACAGATGATTTTATCTTTAATACAGACACAGTTTTAGACTGGGACAGATGATTTTATCTTTAACACAGACACAGTTTTAGACTGGGACAGATGATTTTATCTTTAACACAGACACAGTTTTAGACTGGGACAGATGATTTTATCTTTAATACAGACACAGTTTTAGACTGGGACAGATGATTTTATCTTTAACACAGACACAGTTTTAGACTGGGACAGATGATTTTATCTTTAACACAGACACAGTTTTAGACTGGGACACATGATTTTATCTTTAACACAGACACAGTTTTAGACTGGGACACATGATTTTATCTTTAACACAGACACAGTTTTAGACTGGGACAGATGATCACGGCCTGAAATCCCTTGTCTTTTACTTTGTTTCACTTGTCTAACCTATGGTACGTTCAGCTAAGGTTAAAGACAGTTCAGTTCAGTGACCGATACTCCTGATTATTTACAGGTAACAACAGATCAATAACACTTCTTCTTTTGGGCTTGATCTCACTCAACCATCGCATTCTCACATGACTTCCACTTTGTTATATTTCACTGTTATTTTTCAACCTAAAATGACACTTAGTATTGCAGCTTAAGACTTGATTAGGCAGAAAATATGTTCAGGCAGTGTTAATGCTTAAACATTTTCCACTCTAGTTCAGCTTGGGAGTCCAGACTCCGAGTGACGTGGCTGACTAGGGCTGCTGGCTAGAGTTAGCTAGCTCCGTCCGCTAGCAGATGTCACATCTCCGAACATTTAGGACTTACAAGGAGGTGCTATGGACCCATATTCGAATTCTGAAATGTTAATTTCTTGCCTGTAAAATCTTAAAAGCTACATTTGGTGACAGAGGAACAGTCATAATGCGAGACTTACAGTTATGTGGTCGCTCGTCTGCCGCCATTGCCGCCACTTTTGTGAAATTTGGGTGAAATGCATTCTGGGAAACTTGAAAACCCAAGTCCACACGTCACCTCCTGATACATTCTCGATAAAACCCACGAATCAAGAACACATCCGGGTATTTGATCTGTACTTGGCTAGATGTGAACTTTGAATTGGAACAGTACTTAGGCTGTGACTGATGATGTTTCACAAGTCCACAAGAACGCAAGTACAGAGGATAACTGAGAAAAGCTTCGGTAACTTTGACAGAACAGTGACTGTAAAGGGCTTGAGGGATTCAGGAGTATAAACAGGTCTGAATGTGGATACAGATATGTGTGCAGGGGTGAAAAAATGTTCATGGATAGCACATGTGTGTTTCCCATGACAGAGAAGAAATAAATGTTTACAAGGATAAGAGTGGTATATGGCCACATCAGATCCCTCACACTCACACACACACACTCTCACAAACACACACACACACACACACACACTCACTCTCACACACACACTCACTCTCACACACAGACACACACACACACACTCCCACAAACACACACGCACACACACACTCACACACACACACACTCACACACTCCGCTGTGGGAAAGGGTTCTGGTTGGACTGGGAGTGAGGGAAAAACAGACAGACATGGAGAGAGAGAGAGAGAGAGAGAGGGGGAGAGAGAGAGGAGTGTGTGAGATAAAGCAGAGGTGATGTGAGTTATTGAGAGAAGACCACCACACAAATATACACTCATTCATTAAGAATCACACACACACACACACACTCAACCACTACCTTGCTATGACTCACCAACATCTAACTGTCAATACAGTTCCACATGAGGGTCCTCTTTCTTTTGTTCTCTCTCTCTCTCTCTCTCTCTCTCTCTCTCTCTCTCACTGTCTCTCTCTCTCTCTGTCTCTCTCTCACTGTCTCTCTCTCTCTCTGTCTCAAACACACACACGCCATTTCCTTTCCCAGAATGATGTCACATTCTCCAGTGCTCAGTCTGATGCAGTTTTGCAGTGTTTGCTCATACACACACCCAGCTCTCTGTCTCTCTCTGTCTGTCTGTCTGTCTGTCTCTCTCTCTCTCTCTCTGTCTGTCTCTGTATCTCCCTCTCCCCCTGTCTGTATCTCTCTCTCTCTCTATCTCTGTCTCTCTCTCTCTCTGTCTGTCTCCCTCTCTCTCTCTGTCTGTCTGTCTCTCTCTATCTCTGTCTGTCCTTCTCTCTGTCTCTCTCTCTGTCTCTCTGTCTGTCATACTATACTGGTGACTGTGAGAGCTCTTAGTTCAGTGTGAAATCTTGAGAAATGAGAAAGTTTGGATTGGTCTTGTGCAAAAAAAAGTCATGCAAACTTAACCCTTTAATTCTGAGAGAGAAAAATGGCTGTTAAATGTGATTATGACTCTAAATGGACGTCAGTGAAAAGTCATCACTAAGAAGTCAGTCAATATCTGTGTAGTCTTCATGTCTGTCACTGGATGTCTCTCTCTCTCTCTCTCTCTCTCTCTCTCTCTCTCCAACTTACTCAGAACTTGATGCTCTGTACAGTACTGTACACACACACACACACACAGAGGCCTGTGCTGGTTGACGACTGGGAGTTAAAAATGTTTCCTTGATGCAGCCTTCTCTCCTCATACATTACTAATGAGACTTCACTGGCTTTTCCGCCGCTCTGAAAACCACTGTGCTTGGCTGGTTTCTACGCCGTGAAGTCAATCATAAGTGAAACGTTGTGAGGTGTGTGTGTGTGTGTGTTTATATGTGTGTGTTTGTGCTGTCACTAATTGTTCTGTTCTTGTTCTCCAGGTGACATCACTCAGAAAGGATATGAGAAGAAAAGGGCCAAACTATTAGCCCCCTTCTTCCTCCAGTCTCACAGTAAGAGAAATAATCACCCCCCCTCCCCCAACCTCCCTATGTTTCTCTCCCTCACCCTCTCTCTTCATTTCTCTGTGTTTTCAGTTCACCTCTTTCTCTGTTTGTCTCTATCGCTTCTTCTGTCTGTCTGGCTATCTCTCTCTCTCTCCCCCACCCCCCCTCTGCTGCCCTCTGGTGTTTGTTAAGGGTACTGCAGTTCTCTGTGGTTGGCCCTTTTTCCAACGTTGTGTTCTGTCTGTAGAACGTTGTGGTGCAGAGTTGCAGTGGGAGTGTGTGACTCACTCTGTGACAACACTGGCTTTATTTTATAACCTAATTGCGTCAGTGACAGTAATATTGCGCTGGCTTCACGTTATTTTCTGTAACATTGATTTTACATTTGTATCGGCCACACTTTACCCTGTAACAGTAATTACATTTTATTTTGCGTTTGATAGTGACATTTACTGCTTGTGTCAGTGGTCACATTTGCACCGTATACAGTATAACAGTAATATGTTTTTCACTCTACAGATGTGGCTCCGCCTCCACAGAGTGACGGACAGCAGGCTGCGGGCTCAAGCTCCGCCTCCGCAACTGCAGGTGCCTCGTCCAGCTCCTCCTCATCCTCGCGTCACCGTCGCTCACGGCGACCACACCGCAGCGGTGGGACCAGAGATGACCGCTACCGATCAGGTGACAACAGCAGCCACACCTTTATCACAGCCACGCCTTTACCACAGCCACACCTTTATCACAACCACGCCTTTATCACAGCCACACCTTTATCACAGCCACACCTTTATCACAGCCACGCCTTTATCACAGCCACGCCTTTACCACAGCCACACCTTTATCACAACCACGCCTTTATCACAGCCACACCTTTATCACAGCCACACCTTTATCACAGCCACGCCTTTATCACAGCCACGCCTTTACCACAGCCACACCTTTATCACAGCCACGCCTTTACCACAGCCACACCTTTATCACAGCCACACCTTTACCACAGTCACGCCTTTATCACAGCCACGCCTTTACCACAGCCACGCCTTTATCGCAACCACGCCTTTATCACAGCCACACCTTTACCACAACCACGCCTTTATCACAGCCACACCTTTATCACAACCACGCCTTTATCACAGCCACACCTTTATCACAGCCACACCTTTATCACAGCCACGCCTTTATCACAGCCACGCCTTTATCACAGCCACACCTTTATCACAGCCACGGCTTTATCACAGCCACGCCTTTACCACAACCACGCCTTTATCACAGCCACACCTTTATCACAGCCACACCTTTATCACAGCCACGCCTTTACCACAGCCACACCTTTATCACAGCCACACCTTTATCACAACCACGCCTTTATCACAGCCACACCTTTATCACAGCCACACCTTTATCACAGCCACGCCTTTACCACAGCCACACCTTTATCACAGCCACGCCTTTATCACAACCACGCCTTTATCACAGCCACACCTTTATCACAGCCACACCTTTATCACAGCCACGCCTTTACCACAGCCACACCTTTATCATAGCCACACCTTTATCACAGCCACACCTTTATCACAGCCACGCCTTTACCACAGCCACACCTTTATCACAGCCACGCCTTTATCACAACCACGCCTTTATCACAGCCACACCTTTATCACAGCCACGCCTTTATCACAGCCACGCCTTTATCACAGCCACACCTTTATCACAGCCACGGCTTTATCACAGCCACGCCTTTATCACAGCCACACCTTTATCACAGCCACGCCTTTACCACAGCCACACCTTTATCACAACCACGCCTTTATCATAGCCACGCCTTTACCACAGCCACACCTTTATCACAGCCACGCCTTTACCACAGCCACACCTTTATCACAACCACGCCTTTATCATAGCCACGCCTTTACCACAGCCACACCTTTATCACAGCCACGCCTTTACCACAGCCACACCTTTATCACAGCCACACCTTTATCATAGCCACGCCTTTACCACAGCCACACCTTTATCACAGCCACGCCTTTACCACAGCCACACCTTTATCACAGCCACACCTTTATCATAGCCACACCTTTATCACAGCCACGCCTTTACCACAGCCACACCTTTACCACAGTCACGCCTTTATCACAGCCACGCCTTTACCACAACCACGCCTTTATCACAGCCACACCTTTATCACAGCCACACCTTTATCACAGCCACACCTTTATCACAGCCACGCCTTTATCACAGCCACACCTTTATCACAGCCACGCCTTTATCACAGCCACACCTTTATCACAACCACGCCTTTATCATAGCCACGCCTTTACCACAGCCACACCTTTATCACAGCCACGCCTTTACCACAGCCACACCTTTATCACAACCACGCCTTTATCATAGCCACGCCTTTACCACAGCCACACCTTTATCACAGCCACGCCTTTACCACAGCCACACCTTTATCACAGCCACACCTTTATCATAGCCACACCTTTATCACAGCCACGCCTTTACCACAGCCACACCTTTACCACAGTCACGCCTTTATCACAGCCACGCCTTTATCACAGCCACACCTTTATCACAGCCACGCCTTTATCACAGCCACGCCTTTATCACAGCCACGCCTTTATCACAGCCACACCTTTATCACAGCCACACCTTTATCATAGCCACACCTTTATCACAGCCACACCTTTATCATAGCCACACCTTTATCATAGCCACACCTTTATCACAGCCACACCTTTATCATAGCCACACCTTTATCACAGTCACGCCTTTATCATAGCCACACCTTTATCACAGCCACGCCTTTATCACAGCCACACCTTTATCACAGCCACACCTTTATCACAGCCACGCCTTTATCACAGCCACACCTTTATCATAGCCACGCCTTTATCACAGCCACGCCTTTATCACAGCCACGCCTTTATCACAGCCACACCTTTAGCCCAACTTTTGACGTTTAGTTTTGTGTCAGATTTCAAAATGTCTCTTTACGCAAACGTCTGTTTCACTGTGAGACAAAGGCAACTGTGTGTGTGTGTGTGTGGAGAGACTGAAGGATGCCTTAAGAGACACACACACACACACACTCTCTCTCTGTCTCGTGCCACAGGGTGGCGCAGTACAGACAGTGATACAGGATGAAGTAGATGAGTTCAGTGTGTCAAACACACACACACACACACACAAACGCCAAAACTCTCACACATCAGAGTGATTTTCACACTGTCAGTTGCCATAGAGATGGTGCTGGTGTCAGGGATATATAGTTGCCATAGGAACGGTGCGTGTGTTAGGATTAGATGGTTGCCATAGAGACAGTGCTAGTGTAAGGGTTGGTGTGAAATGCTGGGATGCCTGGCAGGGAGTTACTTCTGTTCTCTCTGTGTCACCTCAGCCCGTGTCTCTTCTGACACAGATGTGACTCCTCTGTAATAAGACTATGACTCTCCTGACTCCGACAAGACTCATATGACCCTAACAGCTTTCACAGCCCAGATATCTCATAGGGGTCTAAGAAACCCTAACCCTAACCCTAACCCTAACCCTATTCTCAGAAACACTGTTTAATAGTTTACATGCAAAGATTCATGGCAGACAGTGCTTCATTTTGTGTTGTGTTTAAACCCCCCACCACTAGATAGCAGTGTTGTAATCTATCTTCAGCCATTTGACTCTTCCACTCCAGCATAACAACATAAACTGAGACAGGAAGTAGCGTAAGGGCGCACTGCTAATGTTAGTATTAGCAAACCTAGTTGACTAGTCACTTTACCGCCGATGGCTGAACCCAAAGGTCACAGCGGCTCCCGCGGCTTACAGAGCTGAAGTGTGGGCTCATTTTGGCTTCCACGATAGAGACCGACAAGAGCCATGTCGTTTGCAAGCACTTTTATTTATTTTTTTTTTACTGATATAGGCAAAAGTTAGTTCCTTTGCTCAGATTGCACACGGTGCTGTAACAAATGCAGATGCCACTGTTCTGACTGCATGAAAAAAGTCAACTTTGCTTTTACTCAGACTTTATGCATATTGTACTGTGTTGGGGGTGAATGGGCAGAGCTTCCCAGCATGCCTTGGGGCGATGGGGTGTTGTTTAGCCCCAGTTTGTTATTGTCCAGTTTACGGTTCCCTTTTGTGTCCAGTTTACGGTTCCCTTTTGTGTCCAGTAGACGTATATGTGTCATTAAGTCTCTGTGTTGTGATAGTTTTAACGTTAACTGTGCACTGTGAATATAATCGTCTCTGTGAATGATGTACTCCCCTTCCACTGTGTCAGTAAGTTCAGTGTGTTACCTCCTGGTTTTAACTTTTGCCACATAAATGGCTTGTTGCCAAAGTGAGAAAAAGCAGCGTCATTACTGAAAAGAAGACCCAGCTGCTCACCACAATATGCTGGTGTGTTCTTTATACTATGGCAGTATTCCTGAAATAAGATATAAAAAATGGCAGTATGTGGTTCTGCTCACAGCATTGCAGTATATCACAATATATTGAATCGTAACCTCTGTATCGTGATACGTATCGTATGACCAGATTCCTGCCAATATACCACCCTAATATCTCAATGACTGTGACTCTGTTAAGAATTATGACCACGAACGTGACTGTGACTCTGTTAAGAATTATGACCATGACCGTGACTGTGATTCTGTTAAGAATTATGACCACGACCGTTTCTGTGACTCTGTTAAGAGTATTAAGGTTATGGCTCATCAAGCTGTAATGAATGTGTCATAACTGTGTCATTACACTCTGACGAACATGATTAAGAATCATGGCTCAAACCACTACACACACACACACACTCACACACACACACACACACACACACACACACACACACACACATACTTGTACTTCTATCTTTGTGGGGACACTCATTGACATAATGCATTCCTTAGCCCCTTACCCTAACCCCAATCATTAAAACTAAATGTCTAATCCCAACCCTTACCCTAACCCTAACCTACGCCTAATTCTAACCCGAACCCTAAAACCAAGTCTTAACCCTCAAACAGTCCTTTGAAGAAGTGAGGACCAGCCAAAATGTCCTCACTTTCCCAAAATGTCCTCACTTTCCCAAAATGTCAAGTCAAGTCACTTGAATTTATATAGCACCCAAAGTGCTTTCCACTTGAGGCACAGGGGTTATCAATACAAGTCTACATGGATCAGAGGAATAAGGAGTATATATATTCTTTTATATATTTATGTGTATATATATATATATATATATATATATATATATATATATATATATATAAACGCTGGACTAGGAGACAACACATAAAATAAAAGCACAAGAACAGACAGAAATACCAGATAGAAAACAAAAACTAACTAACCAAGACAAAAACTGAGATAAAATGAAGGAGTGACAGGAATAATACAGAAAAGGCAAGATGAAAATGATAAAAACATAAAACAAATAAAATGATAAAATCAGAATCAAAGTAGTAAAATAAGAATTTTAGAAAAACAGATTAGAACACAGTCGGAGGACGTTAAGAATAGATTAAGAGTGGGCTCGACAAAAACCTTGGGCCAACCTCAGACTGAACTAACAGCTAGAGATAAAAGGTGAGTCTATAAATTTGATTTAAAACTGTCGATGGTAGAACAGCCTGGGGGCAGCCACAAAGAAAGCCTGGTCACCTTTGGTTTTGAGGCGTGAGTGGGGGACTGAGAGGAGCTGTTGTGAGGACGACCGAAGAGATCTAGGGGCAGAATATGGAATCAGCAGATCAGTGATGTATTGTGGAGCTAATCCATTAAGAGCTTTAAAAACAAATAGTAAAATTTTAAAATCAATTCTGTATTTCACTGGTAACCAATGCAGGTGAGTCAGGACAGGCGTGATGTGTTGTCTTTTCTTGGTTCCAGTTAGAAGTCTAGCAGCTGCGTTTTGAACCATTGGAGTCGGGACAGGGTGGAATGGGTCAGCCCCACATACAGTGAATTACAATAGTCCGGCCGCATTGACAAAGTGCCATGCATCCAAAACACGACAGAAAGTGTGAGGCTACCCAAGACTACGCAGCCAGGATGCCTGATGAACTCCCCATAGATGGCCAGACCAGTTAGCTCACACACAGCCAAGTTAGGATGACCATCCAAAGGCCGGCTGCCGACAGACACGCAGAGACCAGCAAAATAGCCAGAGAGGACAGGAGGAGCCCGCATACAAACATGAGGAAGCAGCGACTGACGCACGCGCACGCACGCTAGGCAGTCAGTGGAGTCAGAGAGGGCTGGAGTTAGGCCGGTGAAGACGCCAGTGCCGCCTGTGGGAGAGAGAACAAATCCAAACGGACCAGGTTGACTAATCCGATATTTTATTTGAGATAAACAGTCCTGTGGTTGCAGTCCTTGGATTTTCTTTCAGTCCACAAAAAACAAGTAATCCAGTGTACACCCTTACAGGAAACTGGAAACCCTCACTCCTGAGGTCTAAAACTCAAACTGATCTTCACAAGGATTACTGTACAAGCATGCACACAAACACACACACACACACGCACACACACACACACACACACGGCAGTGTTTTACCCGGTTGACAGGGTAAGCAGAGTGGTGACTAGAGTCTGTGATTGTCTGTGATGCTTTCAGATGTCCACACGGAGGCAGTGCAGGCAGCCCTGGCCAAGCATAAAGAGGAGAAGATGGCACTGCCCATGCCCACCAAACGCCGCTCCACTTATGTACAGTCGCCCAGTGACAAGTGTACCCCACCAGGTACTCACACACACACACACACACACACACACACAGTGCTCTCACACACATGCTCATATTGTTCAGACACTGTAACATTGTCTTGTGACTCTGTCTAGCTCCACCTTTTCCTTTTCTCACAGACACCTCATCTGATGAAGATGAGGATGAGGAGGAAGGTGCTGCAGGTGAGCAGCCTCAGCCGTCTCTCCCGTCTCCCGACTACTGGATCAGTTGTGCCATGCCTGCTTCATCATCATCATCCTCAGCGTCCTCCACACTGTCTCACGGAGAGACACGCCCTCCGCAAGCCCCCCAGCCCCAAACACAAGCCCCCACCCACTCCCAGTCTCAGCCCTCTGCCCTCGCCGACGCCCTCGCACACACAAGACTGGGTGAGTACACACACACACACACACGCACACACACACACACACTCACTCCCAGTCTCAGCCCTCTGCCCTCGCCGACGCCCTCGCACACACAAGACTGGGTGAGTACACACACACACACACACGCACACACACACACACACTCCCAGTCTCCGCCCTCTGCCCTCGCCGACGCCCTCGCACACACAAGACTGGGTGAGTACACACACACACACACACACACACACACACTCACTCCCAGTCTCAGCCCTCTGCCCTCGCCGACGCCCTCGCACACACAAGACTTGGTGAGTACACACACACACACACACACACACACTCACTCCCAGTCTCAGCCCTCTGCCCTCGCCGACGCCCTCGCACACACAAGACTGGGTGAGTACACACACACACACACACGCACACACACACACACACTCACTCCCAGTCTCAGCCCTCTGCCCTCGCCGACGCCCTCGCACACACAAGACTGGGTGAGTACACACACACACACACACGCACACACACACACACACTCCCAGTCTCCGCCCTCTGCCCTCGCCGACGCCCTCGCACACACAAGACTGGGTGAGTACACACACACACACACACACACACACACACTCACTCCCAGTCTCAGCCCTCTGCCCTCGCCGACGCCCTCGCACACACAAGACTTGGTGAGTACACACACACACACACACACACACACTCACTCCCAGTCTCAGCCCTCTGCCCTCGCCGACGCCCTCGCACACACAAGACTGGGTGAGTACACACACACACACACACACACACACACACGCACACACACACACACACGCACACACACACACACACTCCCAGTCTCAGCCCTCTGCCCTCGCCGACGCCCTCGCACACACAAGACTTGGTGAGTACACACACAGACACACACACACACACACACACACACACACACACACGCACACACACTCCCAGTCTCAGCCCTCTGTCCTCGCCGACGCCCTCGCACACACAAGACTTGGTGAGTACACACACAGACACACACACACACACACACACACACACTCCCAGTCTCAGCCCTCTGCCCTCGCCGACGCCCTCGCACACACAAGACTTGGTGAGTACACACACACACACACACACACACACACTCCCAGTCTCAGCCCTCTGCCCTCGCCGACGCCCTCGCACACACAAGACTTGGTGAGTACAAACAGACGCACTCACACACACAGCCCAACAGAAATACTCTCTTTCTCTCTCTCTCTCTCTCTCTCTCTCTCTCTCACACACACACACACTTATACACACACACACAGCCCAACAGAAGTACTCTCTTTCTCTCTCTCTCTCTCTCTCTCTCTCTCTCTCTTACACACACACACACACACACACACAGCCCAACAGAAATACTCTCTTTCTCTCTCTCTCTCTCTCTCTCTCTCTCTCTCTCTCACACACACACACACACTTATACACACACACAGTCACACAGACACACACACACACACACAGTCACACACACACACAGCCCAACAGAAGTACTCTCTCTCTCTCTCTCTCTCTCTCTCTCTCTCTTACACACACACACACACACACACAGCCCAACAGAAGTACTCTCTCTCTCTCTCTCTCTCTCTCTCTCTTACACACACACACACACACACTCAGCCCAACAGAAGTACTCTCTCTCTCTCTCTCTCTCTGCTGTTTTTACCTTCTCTTGTATATTTTTTGCTGTATCTATAAATTCTCCCTTATATTACATTCTTTATATTCTGTTTACTTTCTATTGTATGTTCTGTTTATTCTGTTTATATTCTGTTTACTTTCTATTATATGTTCTGTTTATTCTGTTTATATTCTGTTTACTTTCTATTCTGTGTTCTGTTTATTCTCTTTATATTCTGTTGACTTTCTATTCTGTGTTCTGTTTATTCTGTTTATATTCTGTTGACTTTCTATTCTGTGTTCTGTTTATTCTGTTTATATTCTGTTTACATTCTATTCTGTGTTCTGTTTATTCTGTTTATATTCTGTTTACTTTCTATTCTATGTTCTGTTTATTCTGTTTATGTATATTCTGTTTTTATCCTTTATCTCCATCTTATGCTCTTTGTATCATGAGGACATAAGTCGTAATAACCATTTCACTGCACGTCCTACTGTGTATGGTTGTGTGTGTGTGACAAATAAGATTTGAGTTTGATTTGATTTGACACACACACACACACAGATGCTTTCTCTCTCTCTCTCTCACACACACACACACACACACACAGATGCTTTCTCTCTCTCTCTCTCACACACACACACACACACACGATCAGATGCTGTCCCTCTCAGGCTGTGTCTGACTGTAGACGGAGTCGTGTGGAGGAAGTGTGAGCTGATTGACTTTTGTTTGGATCAGTTGTGAGTCAGAGACAGGGAGAGGGAGGTCACAGTGACACACACATATACAGGAACCCTGTGTGAAAAGCTTTGATCTTTAAGGGCAGTCAGAGCTCTGTGTCAGCCATCTCTGAATTCATCTCTGACTTTATCTCTGAATTCATCACTGACTTCATCTCTGAATTCATCTCTGAATTCATCTATGACTTTATCTCTGAATTCATCACTGACTTCATCTCTGAATTCATCTCTGAATTCATCTCTGAATTCATCTCTGACTTTATCTCTGAATTCATCTCTGACTTCATCTCTGACTTTATTTCTGAATTCATCTCTGAATTCATCACTGACTTCATCTCTGAATTCATCACTGACTTCATCTCTGACTTCATCACTGACTTCGTCTCTGAATTCATCCCTGACTTCATCTCTGAATTCATCTCTGAATTCATCTCCGACTTTATCTCTGAATTCATCTCTGACTTTATCTCTGAATTTATCTCTGAATTCATCTCCGACTTTATCTCTGAATTCATCTCTGACTTCATCACTGACTTTAGCTCTGAATTCATCTCTGACTTCATCTCTGAATTCATCTCTGACTTCATCACTGACTTTATCTCTGACTTCATCTCTGACTTTATCTCTGAATTCATCACTGACTTTATCTCTGAATTCATCTCTGACTTCATCTCTGAATTCATCCCTGACTTCATCTCTGACTTCATCTCTGAATTCATCTCTGACTTCATCACTGACTTCATCCCTGACTTCATCTCTGACTTCATCTCTGACTTCATCACTGACTTCATCCCTGACTTCATCTCTGACTTCATCTCTGACTTCATCTCTGAGTTCATCTCTGACTTCATCCCTGACTTCATCTCTGACTTCATCTCTGACTTTAGGTCTGAATTCATCTCTGAATTCATCTCTGACTTTATCTCTGAATTCATCTCTGACTTCATCACTGACTTCATCCCTGACTTCATCTCTGACTTCATCTCTGACTTTAGCTCTGAATTCATCTCTGAATTCATCTCTGACTTTATCTCTGAATTCATCTCTGACTTCATCACTGACTTCATCTCTGAATTCATCTCTGACTTCATCACTGACTTCATCACTGACTTCATCTCTGAATTCATCTCTGAATTCATCACTGACTTCATCCCTGACTTCATCTCTGACTTCATCTCTGACTTCATCACTGACTTCATCCCTGACTTCATCTCTGACTTCATCTCTGAATTCATCTCTGACTTCATCCCTGACTTCATCTCTGACTTCATCTCTGACTTTATCTCTGAATTCATCTCTGAATTCATCTCTGACTTTATCTCTGAATTCATCTCTGACTTCATCACTGACTTCATCTCTGACTTCATCTCTGACTTCATCTCTGACTTTAGCTCTGAATTCATCTCTGAATTCATCTCTGACTTTATCTCTGAATTCATCTCTGACTTCATCACTGACTTCATCTCTGAATTCATCTCTGACTTCATCACTGACTTCATCACTGAATTCATCTCTGACTTCATCACTGACTTCATCCCTGACTTCATCTCTGACTTCATCTCTGACTTCATCACTGACTTCATCCCTGACTTCATCTCTGACTTCATCTCTGACTTCATCTCTGAATTCATCTCTGACTTCATCCCTGACCTCATCTCTGACTTCATCTCTGACTTTAGCTCTGAATTCATCTCTGAATTCATCTCTGACTTTATCTCTGAATTCATCTCTGACTTCATCACTGACTTCATCCCTGACTTCATCTCTGACTTCATCTCTGACTTTAGCTCTGAATTCATCTCTGAATTCATCTCTGACTTTATCTCTGAATTCATCTCTGACTTCATCACTGACTTCATCACTGACTTTATCTCTGAATTCATCTCTGACTTCATCACTGACTTCATCACTGACTTTATCTCTGAATTCATCTCTGACTTCATCACTGACTTCATCTCTGAATTCATCTCTGACTTCATCCCTGACTTCATCTCTGACTTCATCTCTGACTTCATCACTGACTTCATCCCTGACTTCATCTCTGACTTCATCTCTGACTTCATCTCTGACTTCATCCCTGACTTCATCTCTGACTTCATCTCTGAATTCATCCCTGTCTGAACCACACATCTCTCTGCCTGCTACTATGGTTTTTGTTTTTGGGTTTGTTTGTTTGTTTGTTTGTTTTTAAGAAAAATGCTAATTTTCATCTGTTATTTTTCCATCATCTTTTTGTGTTCTTGTTTTTTTTTCCCACTATCAGTAAGGAGAGAGAGAAAAGGTAAAATTATGCATTAGTTAATCAGGACATGTACACGT
>NC_044500.1:49502057-49514557 GCF_902362185.1 Chanos chanos
TCCATATGATAACTTTTGTGAGGCTTGGTCTGAAGATCATCTGTGCCAAGTGTGGTGAACACTGGGCAAACTTTGTGGCCTGTGAAAAATTTTTAAACGTTTTGATAAAATCCAATATGGCGGCCGCATCCATTAGGCTGACATGACAAGTTGCTCTGTCTGGGCCTTGGGACCTCCAGTGGTATTACCAGACATGTGAATCATTTGTTTAAGGCAAACACATCAATAGTTATTAGCCGAAACACATCTTTGCTTATTGCAGCACCCCCCAGTGGTCGAATGATGCAGAATTTTTTGTGCTTCTTCAGAAGGGGTCCCGAGTCCATGTACCAAGTCTGGTTTTGATACATCAAACTGTTGCTGAGTTATGACCTCACTTCCTGTTTGGCGACTTTGCCATCAAGTACGATTGCAGAACAGGAAATGGCAACATGTCCTGACCTCCGGATCAAATAAGGCATGACTTCAAATGACCATCATCATTTAGACCAAAGATATGAAAAGTAATGAACAAAAACATGTTGTTTCTTATTATAGTGCCCCGAGTGGTAAAAGAGGGCAATGTTTTCCTGACTCCCTTTGGGCGGAGTCTTGAGTCAGTCCACCAAGTTATATGTGGACACGGCCAAGCATTGCTGAAATATGATCTCGCCTCTGTTTTGGTGATTTTGCCGCCAGTTTCAGTCGGCTGTGACGGACGAACACTTTTCAAAATCAAAAATCCATCTGATAACTTTCGTTAGGATTGGTCTGAAGATCGCTGCCAAATTTCACAGCTTTTTACCATACAGTGCTAGGGGCTGCCATAGACTCCAGTGGCAGAAGAAGCTGATGGAGAAGAGGTAGAAACACAACGGGAGCTTCACTGCTTGGCCCCCAGTTACTCACAAGAGCCAATCTGATGGCTTCAGGGTTCCAGCTGACACTGAAGCAGACAGTGACAGCGCCCGGCCGAGACGTAGGAAGAAGTCTTTTTTTTTCTCACAGAGCCAGAGGTACACACAGGCTTTAATCCAGGTCACCAGGAGCGCTGTCCGGTCTTTGTCGCCTCCTAGCTGTCGTGATGGAACAGCGTCTTGATATGCAGAAACGTGTATATACAATGTTTGTCCTTGTGGGCTTTCCGTAGTCAACGTGGAACTGATGGGGACAGGCAAATACTGCCAGTATTGAAGAGAGTTACGTTACAAGCGGTTGCTGTAAAAGAAGTTCGAAGAAATAAATGAGTAGCACATGCTAGCGGTTCCCAAAAAAGGTTTTATTGTTTTATTACCAGTGAACATTACATGGCGGACAGCTCATATCTCAGGCGCTGGCTAACAACCTGTTAGCTTCTACGCTAACAGTCAGTCCCCCAGACCTGAAACATGGGTGAAACTTCTATCCGTAGCACTTTTCCACGTGTGTTGGGCGCTGCACACTTCCAGAGACAGTAACTTCTAAAACCACATGTCAATACTCTACCTTTTTTTACTTTGTTGTTCTCCTCAAAACTACCTCCCACTCTCGCTCTCCCGCCGTCCTGCCCCCCCAGTCAATGGAGCCACAGGGACTGGTGACGGCTGTCACTCAACCATATGAACCGTTACACTGGACAGATCACTTTATGCTCCATAGAGTAACTGTGTACATCATAAAACTTTCCTCAAACAATTTTCATACAATTACTTAATTTAATAATCATTTTAAAATATTATATTATTTTATAATTGACAATGTGTATTTGTAATGACAGTTTTATTTTGTGTATGTCACTGTGTGTGTGTATGTGTGTGTGTGTGTGTGTGTGTGTGTGTGTGTGTGTATGTGTGTGTGTGTGTGTGTGTGTGTTTTAGAGTATAATGAACAGGATCCACACTGTCAGTGTTCCATATGCAGTAATGAAAGCTTGTCCTCTGTCCTGGGTACAACGTGTACACATACACAAAGGTAACACACACACAACCAAAACATACACACAGCTCACACACAGACTGACATAATTCACATACAGAGAAACATACACATGCACAGACAGACAGGGAATTTTGCCCAAAATACCCACACAGACTCTTGCAGAGTGCACTGTGTTTAAGTAAAATGCCTCTCTATCTTTGTCTCTCTAGCACGTGTGGCTTTAGTAAAATGCCGCGACCTGCACTGGGCGATGATGTCACACCGTGAGCAGAGGGACATCAGCCTGGCATCCCTGCGCATGCTCGTTGTGGCTGACGGAGCCAATCCCTGTGAGTCACGCTAACAGCGCCCCCCGCAGGGCTCTGTGGAACTGAAGCTGAATCGTCATTATGAGCTTGGATGCGTCTGATTGGTGTTTTATTTCTGTCATTCACGTGATTTATTTGTTTCATCAAATTTTGCTGACATGACTATCAATAGTGGTGCCGCCATATCATTAACACAGTTCAGTACACAGTAAATTACAGTAAAGAACTATACAGGCTACACCACACTATCACTGCACTATACATATCACACTACAGTGACGCTGCACTGAACTATTACACTACATTGACACTGCACTATACTAGTACACTACATTGACACTGCACTATACTAGTACACTACAGTGACACTGCACTATACTAGTACACTACTGTGACACTGTGCTATACTAGTACACTACTGTGACACTGTGCTATACTAGTACACTACAGTAACACTGCACTGAACTATTACACTGCAATGACACTGCACTATACTAGTACACTACAATGACACTGCACTGAACTATTACACTGCAATGACACTGCACTATACTAGTACACTACAATGACACTGCACTGAACTATTACACTACAATGACACTGTACTATACTATTACACTACAATGACACTGCACTGAACTATTACACTACAGTGACACTGTGCTATACTAGTACACTACAATGACACTGCACTGAACTATTACACTGCAATGACACTGCACTATACTAGTACACTACAATGACACTGCACTGAACTATTACACTACAATGACACTGTACTATACTATTACACTACAATGACACTGCACTGAACTATTACACTACAATGACACTGTGCTATACTATTACACTACAATGACACTGTACTATACTATTACACTGCAATGACACTGCACTGAACTATTACACTGCAATGACACTGTGCCATGCTATTACACTATAATGACGCTGTACTGTACTATTACACTACAATGACGCTGTACTATACTAGTACACTACACTAATGGATAATTATTTCTTTTCCTCTTTCTCTGCTTCTCTCAGGGTCCGTGTCATCATGTGATGCATTCCTCAGTGTGTTTCAGGTGCATGGTCTGAAGCCTGAGGTGATTTGCCCATGTGCCAGTTCACCTGAGGCCATGACTGTAGCTATACGCAGGTACAACACAACAAAAAACAACGACAATAACATCAACACACAAGGCACAACAGCATCAACCGCTACAGCAGCACACCAACAACAATGCAAACGCCTGTGTAACTGCCCGCTGGGTCGGCACCTATTGCACACCTGTCTGGCCAAGAAGGGGTCTCCTCTCTCTGTGGTCCTTCTCAAGATTTCTCCCATTTTCCCATTACCCTTTTGGGTTTTTGGGGAGTTTTTTCTTGCCCGCCATGAGGATTAAGTCAGGGGGTGCCGTCCTGTTGTGATTTTGACTGTTGTGGCCTGTAAAGCCCTTTGAGACTGTAAACAGTGATATTGGGCTCTAAATAAACTTGAAACTGTGGTCATGACAATAGGTACACACAGGCACAACACAATAAAAAAACAACAATAAGATCAACACACAAAACAGAACAACATCAAGAGCAACATCAAAAATAATGACTGTAGCTATATACAGGTACAAAAATAATGACTGTAGGTTTATACAGGTACAAAAATAATGACTGTAGGTTTATACAGGTACAAAAATAATAACTGTAGGTTTATACAGGTACAACAAAACGGCAACACCACACTAACACTAACACCCGAGGCCTTGATTGTGTGTGTACAGAGGAGTAACCCCCCCCACCCTGTCTCTTTCTAGGCCGGGGGTCCCGGGCGCGCCCCTCCCTGCACGAGCCATCCTGTCAATGGGGGGGCTGAGTCATGGGGTCATCAGGGTCAACACAGAGGACAAGAACTCTGCCCTCACTGTCCAGGACGTGGGACATGTCATGCCAGGAGGTAGAGCTGTGTGTGTAGTGTGTGTGTGTGTGTGTGTATACTGTATGTATCCGTAAGTGTGTGTACGTGTGTGTGTGTATGTACGCACACACACACATATTTATATATATATATATATTTATATGATCAGGGTTTCCATTAGCTGGTAACTACTGGTTTTTGCCTGGTAAAATTTATAAAAAAATATAATGCTCATTTTAGTCATTACTGTTCATTAATATATATATATATATATATATATATATATGTATATCGATAAATGTTCCAGTGATTTTCCAGAATGGGATCACATGTGAACACGAGCCAGAGTCAAAATTCCGGAAAAGTTGATCAAGCGATTTTTCAGAGCAGTAATTTTTCCAGAAAAGTTTTGGATAAACCCGAGTGTAAACAAAGCGGAGAAATTGCCGGGGTTATAACAGCCGTAAGGGGGTGATGTTTTTGGTAATGTGTTTACCCTACGACCTGCTCGTAGCAAGTTCAGCTGGGAAATTTAAATAAGGTAAACAAAAGCGAACCAGCAAACTCACTATCCATGTAGCATCAGTTCTTTACAAAACATGTTGTAGATGAATAAGATTGTGAGCAAATCAACACTCAGTAGAATCTGTTCACCTGCCATCTTGTTAAAAGACAAAGCGTTTCTCCCCTGCATAAATTACACCTCACATCCAGCCTTTCTGGGATTTTCATGTTAATATGTGAACGCACTCTTCCTGGGAATTTTCTGGGAATGGTGTGAAAGGGGATAACCACCAGTATTGCTGGAAAATCTTCCAGGTCTCCTATGAAAGGGGTTCAAGTGTGTATGTGTGTGTTTCAGTACTGATGTGTATAGTGTGTATGTGTGTGTTTCAGTACTGATGTGTATGTGTGTGTTTCAGTACTGATGTGTATAGTGCGTATGTGTGTGTTTCAGTACTGATGTGTATGTGTGTATGTGTGTGTTTCAGTACTGATGTGTATGCGTGTATGTGTATGTTTCAGTACTGATGTGTATGCGTGTATGTGTATGTTTCAGTACTGATGTGTATGTGTGTATGTGTATGTTTCAGTACTGATGTGTATGTGTGTATGTGTGTGTTTCAGTACTGATGTGTATAGTGTGTATGTGTGTGTTTCAGTACCGATGTGTATGTGTGTATGTGTGTGTTTCAGTACTGATGTGTATGTGTGTATGTGTGTGTTTCAGTACTGATGTGTATGTGTGTATGAGTGTGTTTCAGTACTGATGTGTATAGTGTGTATGTGTGTGTTTCAGTACTGATGTGTATAGTGTGTGTGTGTGTGTTTCAGTACTGATGTGTATAGTGTGTGTGTGTGTGTGTTTCAGTACTGATGTGTATGTGTGTGTTTCAGTACTGATGTGTATAGTGTGTATGCATGTGTTTCAGTACTGATGTGTATAGTGTGTATGTGTGTGTTTCAGTACTGATGTGTATAGTGTGTATGTGTGTGTTTCAGTACTGATGTGTATAGTGTGTGTGTGTGTGTGTTTCAGTACTGATGTGTATGTGTGTGTTTCAGTACTGATGTGTATAGTGTGTATGCGTGTGTTTCAGTACTGATGTGTATAGTGTGTATGTGTGTGTTTCAGTACTGATGTGTATAGTGTGTATGCGTGTGTTTCAGTACTGATGTGTATAGTGTGTGTGTGTGTGTGTTTCAGTACTGATGTGTATGTGTGTGTTTCAGTACTGATGTGTATAGTGTGTATGCGTGTGTTTCAGTACTGATGTGTATAGTGTGTATGTGTGTGTTTCAGTACTGATGTGTATAGTGTGTGTGTGTGTGTTTCAGTACTGATGTGTATGTGTGTGTTTCAGTACTGATGTGTATAGTGTGTGTGTGTGTGTGTTTCAGTACTGATGTGTATGTGTGTGTTTCAGTACTGATGTGTATAGTGTGTATGTGTGTGTTTCAGTACTGATGTGTATAGTGTGTATGTGTGTGTTTCAGTACTGATGTGTATAGTGTGTGTGTGTATGTGTGTTCTTCAGTACTGATGTGTATGTGTGTGTTTCAGTACTGATGTGTATAGTGTGTATGTGTGTGTTTCAGTACTGATGTGTATAGTGTGTGTGTGTGTTTCAGTACTGATGTGTATGTGTGTATGTGTGTGTTTCAGTACTGATGTGTATAGTGCGTATGTGTGTGTTTCAGTACTGATGTGTATGTGTGTATGTGTATGTTTCAGTACTGATGTGTATGTGTGTATGTGTATGTTTCAGTACTGATGTGTATGTGTGTATGTGTGTGTTTCAGTACTGATGTGTATAGTGTGTATGTGTGTGTTTCAGTACTGATGTGTATGTGTGTGTATGTGTGTGTTTCAGTACTGATGTGTATAGTGTGTATGTGTGTGTTTCAGTACTGATGTGTATGTGTGTGTTTCAGTACTGATGTGTATAGTGTGTATGTGTGTGTTTCAGTACTGATGTGTATAGTGTGTGTGTGTGTGTGTTTCAGTACTGATGTGTATGTGTGTGTTTCAGTACTGATGTGTATAGCGTGTATGTGTGTGTTTCAGTACTGATGTGTATGTGTGTATGTGTGTGTTTCAGTACTGATGTGTATAGTGTGTATGTGTGTGTTTCAGTACTGATGTGTATAGTGTGTGTGTGTGTGTGTTTCAGTACTGATGTGTATAGTGTGTATGCGTGGGTTTCAGTACTGATGTGTATGTGTGTATGTGTGTGTTTCAGTACTGATGTGTATGTGTGTGTTTCAGTACTGATGTGTATAGTGTGTGTGTGTGTGTTTCAGTACTGATGTGTATAGTGTGTATGTGTGTGTTTCAGTGCTGATGTGTATAGTGTGTGTGTGTGTTTCAGCGCTGATGTGTATAGTGTGTGTGTGTGTTTCAGTACTGATGTGTATAGTGTGTGTGTGTTTCAGTACTGATGTGTATAGTGTGTGTGTGTGTGTGTTTCAGCGCTGATGTGTATAGTCAGACCGGACGGCCCTCCTGTGTTGTGTAAGACTGATGAGATTGGAGAGATTGTTGTAAACTCTCGCGCTGGAGGAAACATGTACTACGGCCTCTCGGGACTCACCAAGAACACCTTTGAGGTTTGAACCATATTCTTTACGACACACACACACACATTCACACTCTCACAAACACACCCCAGGGTAACATATGTTTAGTTTTACTCCTGATCTGTGTGTGTGTGTTTGTGCGTGTGTGTTAAACCTGCAGGTAATCCCAGTAAATGCTAGCGGAGCTCCTATAGGAGAAATTCCATTTGTGCGGTCTGGACTGCTGGGATTCGTGGGGCCGGTAAGACAGAGACAGACTGAGATTCATGTTCTGATTAAAGGCAATGCATAATCTATCTGTAATCTCTCTCTCTGTCTCTCTCTCTCTCTGTCTCTCTCTCTCTCGCTCTCTCTCTCTGTCTCTCTCTCTGTCTCTCTCTCTCTGTCTCTCTCTCTCTGTCTCTCTCTCTCTCTCTCGCTCTCTCTCTCTGTCTCTCTCTCTCTGTCTCTCTCTCTGTCTCTCTCTCTCTCTCTCTCTCTCTCTCTCTGTCTCTCTCTCTCTCTGTCTCTCTCTCTCTCTCTCGCTCTCTCTCTCTGTCTCTCTCTCTGTCTCTCTCTCTCTGTCTCTCTCTCTCTCTCTCGCTCTCTCTCTCTGTCTCTCTCTCTGTCTCTCTCTCTCTCTCTCTCTCTCTCTGTCTCTCTCTCTCTGTCTCTCGCTCTCTCTCTCTGTCTCTCTCTCTCTCTCTCTCTGTCTCTCTCTCTTTCTGTCTCTCTCTCTCTCAGGGAAGTCTGATATTTGTAGTGGGGAAGACTGAGGGGCTATTGATGGTCAGTGGGCGTCGGCATAACGCTGATGACCTCGTAGCCACAGCGCTGGCTGTGGAACCAGTGAAGACTGTGTACAGGGGCAGGTATGAAAACACACACAAACACACACACACACAAACACACACACACACGAACACACACACACACACACACACACAAACACACACACACTAGTGCTGGGTTTCTGTAGCTGACATGCAGTGAGACATAATTGTCAGGTGTGTTGAATACAGTGGCCCTACTCCTCTGACTCCCTGTGTGCGGAGTGTCACTCCTGTGCGCAGTAGAACCGCGGGTTCTCTGGCCTCCTCTAAACTCCGTCTAAATGGGTGCCAATGTTCTTGATCAGATCTGTCCCTGCTCTGCAGGATCGTGGTGTTCTCTGTCACCGTGTTCTATGATGAGCGGATTGTAATCGTCGCAGAACAGAGACCAGACGCCAGTGAAGAGGACAGTTTTCAGTGGATGAGCCGAGTGCTTCAGGTACACACACACAGACACACACACACACACACACAGACACACACACACACACACACACACACAGACACACACAGACACACACACACACGCACACAGACACACACACGCACACACACACGCACACACACAGACACACACACACACACAGACACACACACGCACACACACACGCACACACACACGTGCACACACACACACACACAGAGCTGTAACAATTCCAAATGTTGCTGTACAATAATTGCAATTAACAGTATAATTGTCTCTTTTGGTCAAATTTTGAATATATTTATTTAGTTATTATTTTTCAAACAAATTAAATGAATGAATCTCAGGATACATCTTTTGGTTATTTCACTGTGATGTGACCCACATTATGTAATAACACAGGTATTCAGCCTATGTTAGCTGAACTCAGTAGGGCTTGCAGACTCCCCACGGTTTGACAGGACCAATGGGACAGGGCTTTAACCGCGGTTCAACAAAGAAACCGCGACCACCTCAGAAAGTCACGTTTGGACAATTATGAAATAATTGTATAGGCCTAGGGTTAGTTGTAGGGTCTAATATGTGTGTGTAATGTGTGTGTCTCTCTGTGGTATTGTATCTTCTAATTTGACTGGTGTGTG
Source organism: Chanos chanos (assembly GCF_902362185.1). NCBI lineage: Eukaryota > Metazoa > Chordata > Actinopteri > Gonorynchiformes > Chanidae > Chanos > Chanos chanos. The sequence continues at coordinate 49,511,135 of NC_044500.1, forward strand.
TGTGTTTGTCTGTCGTAGGCTATAGACAGTATACACCAGGTGGGACTGTACTGTCTAGCACTAGTTCCTGCCAATACACTGCCGAAGACCCCTCTGGGCGGGATTCATATATCGGACACTAAACAGCTCTTCCTGGAGGGGGCGCTGCATCCCTGCAACATCCTTATGTGTCCTCACACCTGCGTCACCAACCTGCCCAAACCGCGCCAGAAACAGCCAGGTGCAGAGACGCACACGCGCGTGTGTGTGTGTGTGTGTGTGTGTGTGTGTGTTTACAATGCGTGAATATATGTCTTTATGTATAGTGTGTGGTTGTGTGTGTGTGTGTGTGTGTGTGTGCTCTCATTGTAATGTGTGTTTTGTACAGTGAGTCTTTAATGTTGTCGTATGAGACTGTATATTTTTGCTGTGTAGTGTATTGTAATATGTGTATTGATGTAGAGTGTGTATTTGTGCGTGTGCGTGTGTGTGTGTGTGTGTGTGTGTGTTATTGTTCTGTAAGAACTTGTTTGTATCTTGTTGCATGATGTATGCATGTATGCTGTGCAGTGGGTGTGTATAATGTGTGTGTGTGTGTGTGTGTGCGTGTGTGTGCGTGCGAGTGTGTGTGTGTGTGTATTGTAATGTGTGTGTATGTTGTTGTTGTTGTGCAGTGAGTGTGTATAATGTTTGTGTGTGTGTGAGTCTGTGTGTGTGTGTGTGTGAGTGTGTGTGTGTGTGTGAGTGTGTGTGCATGCGGTGTGTGTATGTCTGTGTGTGTGTGTGTGTGTAGTTGTGTGAGTGTGTGTGTGTGTGTGTGTGTGCGCGAGTGTGTGTATGTGTGTGTATTGTAATGTGTGTGTGTGTTTTTGTTGTACAGTGGGCGTGGGCCCAGCCTCTATCATGGTGGGGAACCTGGTGGCGGGAAAGAGAATCGCTCAGGCTGCAGGCAGAGACCTGGGAATGATCGAGGATCAGGATCTCGTCAGGAAGGTACACACACACACACCGCTACACACACACACACACACACACACACACACACACACAACTACACACACACACACACACTCACACACACACTCACACACACACTCACACAACTACACACACACACACTCACACACACTCACACAACTACACACACAACTACACACACACACACACACTCACACACACACACACAGCTACACACACACACACTCACACACACACACAGCTACACACACACACACACATACACACACACACTCACACAACTACACACACAACTACACACACACACACACACTCACACAACTACACACACACACTCACACACAACTACACACACACTCACACTCACTCATACACACACACACACACTCACACACACACACACACACACACACACACACACACACAACTACACACACGCACACACACACACACGCACACACACACACACACTCACACAAACACACGCACACACACACACACCGCTACACACACACACACACACACACACACACACACAACTACACACACACACACACACTCACACACACACTCACACACACACTCACACAACTACACACACACACACTCACACACACGCACACAACTACACACACAACTACACACACACACACACACTCACACACACACACACAGCTACACACACACACACTCACACACACACACAGCTACACACACACACACACATACACACACACACTCACACAACTACACACACAACTACACACACACACACACACTCACACAACTACACACACACACTCACACACAACTACACACACACTCACACTCACTCATACACACACACACACACTCACACACACACACACACACACACAGCTACACACACACACACACATACACACACACACTCACACAACTACACACACAACTACACACACACACACACACTCACACAACTACACACACACACTCACACACAACTACACACACACTCACACTCACTCATACACACACACACACACTCACACACACACACACACACACACACACACAACTACACACACGCACACACACACACACGCACACACACACACACACTCACACAAACACACGCACACACACACACACCGCTACACACACACACACACACACACACACACACACAACTACACACACACACACACACTCACACACACACTCACACACACACTCACACAACTACACACACACACACTCACACACACTCACACAACTACACACACAACTACACACACACACACACACTCACACACACACACACAGCTACACACACACACACTCACACACACACACAGCTACACACACACACACACATACACACACACACTCACACAACTACACACACAACTACACACACACACACACACTCACACAACTACACACACACACTCACACACAACTACACACACACTCACACTCACTCATACACACACACACACACTCACACACACACACACACACACACACACACAACTACACACACGCACACACACACACACGCACACACACACACACACTCACACAAACACACGCACACACACACACACACACACTCACACACACTCACACAACTACACACTCACACAACTACACACACACACTCACACACACACACACTCACACACACACTCACAAAACTACACACACGCACACACTCACACTCACACATACACACACACAGCTACACACACACTTACACAGCCACACACACACACTAGTTGAGTTGATGAGTTTGTCATTAGTGGACTGTGTGGTCAGTTATGTCAAATGCTGTGTGTTGTCTTTTAATGCTCACATCTGGCTGTAGCTGTGCATGTGGCCTACTGTGATGGTAAGGAACTACAGGAACTACATTACCCAGCAGCCTCAGTTGTTTTAGCCTGCATCAACCTTGGGTCAGCTGTGCACACTCATAAACAGGGCCATGCACAGTGTTAAGGCTCTCAGCTCATTCCCCTCACATATTTTTATTAAAGTTCATTCTGTTTGGTGAAAATCCTCTTCTTATTAAATAGGAAATTTTGTTTAAAATGAAATTAAAAAGTAATAAGTTTGAATTTTAAGAAATCAGTTCTATTTTGAATTCTGTATACTTCTAACCCTCACCCTGACTAGTGCACTGTTTTATCTGACCCTAACCTTAACCCTGACCAGGGCATAATTATATCATTTGATTTTCTGATTCATTTTCTTTTAACACATGGAACTCTCATCCCAGACCAACATCCATTTGTGATCGTGAATACATCTGTGCATATTTCATTAATTTGACTGTACTCTCTCTCGCTCTCTCTCTCTCTCTCTCTCATTCTCTCTCATTCTCTCTCCCTCTCTCTCTCTCCTATTCTCTCTCTCTCTCTCTCTCTCTCTCTCTCCCTCTCATTCTCTCTCTCTCTTTCTCTCCCTCTCCTACTCTCTCTCTCT
>NC_044500.1:49529557-49549557 GCF_902362185.1 Chanos chanos
CACAGTAGAAAACATGGATTCCCATGGTGTGAAATGTCTGAAGCCTGGAGGATTCTGGGAGATTTCCCCCGTCGACACTGGCTTTGCATGAGGAGCCCTAGTCCAGTTCCCTCTGTCTCATCCGTGTTATGCACTTTATGGGATATATGCGTATATATTTTAGGTATCATAGAGTAGATGTATCTGTTGAAGGGCATTGTTGTCCACTGACTGTGCAGGCCCAGACTTGGCCCTGGGCCTGGTCTCCTGGTTATGACCACTGTACAGTTAGCTTCCTTTCCATGCAGCACTTTGGCACGGCAGAATGGAACCATGTGAACGGTTCTGAGAATATCACTGGAATATTTTTAACCTACTGCTCACTGTCTCGCGCTCTCAATTCCTGGCATTTTAACCCATAAGCCTGGCAGAGTTTTTATGGACATCATCAGAAATTCAGAACTTTCCCACACACAAACACAAACAAAAACAAAAACCAAAACGACGCCAAAACACACAGGCTTGGTGCAGGCTTGGCATTGCGGTGGCGGTGGCGGTTGCGGTTGCGGTGTGTGTTTAACATCATGCTTGTGATAAAGGTGCTCAGAGACTAAAGGACAAGGTCATGTGACCTCACAGAAAACCTGTCATATTTGAAAACACTGGACCCGCGACACATCTGTCTGACCCTCCACTCTGTGGACCTGCAAATGTCTGTCCAGACAACCTGGTACTTCACAAACTGAACCATTTGTCCTGAGTGGTTGTTCTCCCTTTCCTCTTAACCATAGATGTCTTATCAGAGCAACAGGTCAGACTTCCTGTAAAGGTTTGCACAGACAAGTGTATGTCACTTCCTGTCTGCCATAGAACCCTGTACCAGTTATCACATGTACTGTACTGGTTCTGCTGTCTTCTGTTGTTTTTTATGCATTTGAACAACTACTGTTCATTTTACTATGAAGTGACAGCCTGCTTGATTCGAGGGTTTCAGAAAATAATGGCTAACATGTACATAGCCTTTGTGCTCAGTTTTCTCTCTGTTCTTTTAGACATTTGTGAGAAATGTAATGTCTTGCTCTTGTGTTAAGTTCAGCTCTGTATAGCGTATGTTCTCCGTTTTAGTTTAAGGACAACATTTTGAGTATTTTTACAATCTAATAATATTGTACACATGCTAAGCCAAACACTGTGGAAAACAGGAGTGATGTATGTATGTTAATTGGCTAACTCACAGCCATCAGATAGGATGCTAATCTATGGTCACTCCCCTTCATATGGGGAATGAAATCTCTGGGATCAGTCTTCTCATGATACTTTGTTTATTTTTATGGTCATTTCTCAGATCTGTGTCTGGAATTATTCACCCTGTTCTGTATCGCATAGCGTAGCAGTTAGCTCTGGACTGCTGTGAAATCCATCATCCTAAAGTCAAGCACAGGCAGCCGGCCGCACTGCAGCACAAAGCACAGGACGAGTTTTCATGTTCCGGCAGAAATTCAGGGAAACATAGTTTTCCGAAAGGATATGGATGCTTCGCTGTAGAATAACCCTGAGATATTTCTGCATTTCTGAAAATGACTTGCCTATCATGAAAATGGAATAACAAAGCTAAAGTCCACTGACTAACGCTGGAAATGTACCAGCCATGCGGAGAAGCTAACGGCTTTAGCCTCCTCTTTCACGCTTCTCACACTATGCAACCAATAACAAGAGGCCAAAGCCTCCTCACAAACACTCATAGAAGAATATAGTGTTTTCCCCACACATGCACACAGGAACAATTCAGAATCATAGTCCTTCATTTTAATTAAGATTTGAGTAAACATTCCTGTAATGTACATTCTATATACATATGTTAATGATGATGGCAATAGGAATACTAGTGATTGGGATAGGTCATTGGTTGGGATTGGTTATTGGTTGGGATTGGTTTTTCGTTGGGATAGGTCATTGGTTGGGATTGGTTATTGGTTGGGATGGGTTATTGGTTGGGATTGGTTTTTCGTTGGGATAGGTTATTGGTTGGGATTGGTTTTTGGTTGGGATTGGTTTTGGTTGGGATTGGTTTTTGGTTGGGATTGGTTTTTGGTTGGGATAGGTTATTGGTTGGGATTGGTTCATTCTTAATTTGTTGGAGTTTTGCAGACATTCAGGGTTATGGAGATTGATACAGTAACAATCCTCCCTCCCGTTCCTCATTAACTCTCATTTCTTTGGTTTTGTACATGGTCATAATTACTGTTTTATATTTAAATGGCAAAAAAAAATAAATAAAAGGCTTTTATTTTGCAGCAATACTTTGTGTTTGCTTGAACTGTTTTTCTCCCAAACAGTTTCTGGTGCCGGTAAATCTTTAAAATCACTGAGTGTCTCCGGTGATGCGGTCTTACTCATGGTTTGATTAGTGCTAGTTTTGGGTTGTTAGCTTCACTACACTCCACACCAAATACAGGACAGAGTGCTCTTTGTGGCTTCAGTCTAAACTCATGTTTATCCTTAATCTCATTCACTGCACTAAACTTTAAACAGACTCTTACTCTATGTATTTCTCAGTAAGGAAACTGCCCTGAATGACCTGTCACTTAGTTTCCCTCATAACAAAACTGCCAAAACTGTCTAGGTCTCGAACTCTCTGGGCACTGAGAAGATAATTAAACTACAGTAATAACTGTAGGTGACTGTACCTTTGGACAATGAGAAGATAATTAAACTATAGTAATAACTGTAGGTGACTGTACCTCTAGACACTGAGAAGATAATTAAACTACAGTAATAACTGTAGGTGACTGTACCTTTGGACAATGAGAAGATAATTAAACTACAGTAATAACTGTAGGTGACTGTACCTCTGGACACCGAGAAGATAATTAAACTACAGTAATAACTGTAGGTGACTGTACCTCTGGGCACTGAGAAGATAATTAAACTACAGTAATAACTGTAGGTGACTGTACCTCTGGACACTGAGAAGATAATTAAACTACAGTAATAACTGTAGGTGACTGTACCTCTGGGCACTGAGAAGATAATTAAACTACAGTAATAACTGTAGGTGACTGTACCTCTGGACACTGAGAAGATAATTAAACTACAGTAATAACTGTAGGTGACTGTACCTCTGGACACCGAGAAGATAATTAAACTATAAACTATAGTAATAACTGTAGGTGACTGTACCTTTGGACAATGAGAAGATAATTAAACTACAGTAATAACTGTAGGTGACTGTACCTCTAGGCACTGAGAAGATAATTAAACTATAGTAATAACTGTAGGTGACTGTACCTCTGGGCACTGAGAAGATAATTAAACTATAAACTATAGTAATAACTGTAGGTGACTGTACCTTTGGACAATGAGAAGATAATTAAACTACAGTAATAACTGTAGGTGACTGTACCTTTGGACAATGAGAAGATAATTAAACTACAGTAATAACTGTAGGTGACTGTACCTCTGGACACTGAGAAGATAATTAAACTACAGTAATAACTGTAGGTGACTGTACCTCTGGGCACTGAGAAGATAATTAAACTATAAACTATAGTAATAACTGTAGGTGACTGTACCTCTGGGCACTGAGAAGATAATTAAACTACAGTAATAACTGTAGGTGACTGTACCTCTGGACACTGAGAAGATAATTAAACTACAGTAATAACTGTAGGTGACTGTACCTCTGGGCACTGAGAAGATAATTAAACTACAGTAATAACTGTAGGTGACTGTACCTCTGGACACTGAGAAGATAATTAAACTACAGTAATAACTGTAGGTGACTGTACCTCTGGACACTGAGAAGATAATTAAACTATAGTAATAACTGTAGGTGACTGTACCTCTGGACACCGAGAAGATAATTAAACTATAAACTATAGTAATAACTGTAGGTGACTGTACCTTTGGACAATGAGAAGATAATTAAACTACAGTAATAACTGTAGGTGACTGTACCTTTGGACACTGAGAAGATAATTAAACTACAGTAATAACTGTAGGTGACTGTACCTCTGGGCACTGAGAAGATAATTAAACTATAAACTATAGTAATAACTGTAGGTGACTGTACCTCTGGGCACTGAGAAGATAATTAAACTACAGTAATAACTGTAGGTGACTGTACCTCTGGGCACTGAGAAGATAATTAAACTACAGTAATAACTGTAGGTGACTGTACCTCTGGGCTTTGTTTACACTGCCATCGGTAAAGAGCTGTACCACAGAGAACGTGATTAGGGCGTTTTATGTGGTCAAGCATTACACTTAACAAGAGAGACATGAATGACATTCAGTTAGAAGTTTTCATATTGTGAATGGATATTGCATATGGATATTTTCACTGCATCATAACACTATAGTCCGGTTGCATGCACAGTGCTTATTACATCACATATACGCATTAAAAGTGCAAATGGTAGAGAGTTACATGTACGCTGAGACGTATGTACGCTGTGGTTATATTTACAGTTCTTCAGAGTAAACAAAATCTTTGAAACGTCATGTGCATTACAGCAGGTTTTATCAGTATGCTTTTAAAAACGCCGTCATTTACGTTGAATGCAAGTTGATAAGGGATTATCATAGTGATCCCAATTTTCAACTTCAAGTTATAACTTCAAGTTAAGAAACTTCATTCATAAATGTATCTGTACGAAAAAAGATTCATCACTGCAAAAGAACCAACCAGAGAGCGCAGAAAAAATCTGCGTCATCAACCCTTCCAAGCGGGCGGGGCAAAGAGCGGCCGTCTTTTGCTAGAAATAAAAAAAAACGTCCGGGTTTTTTTTTTTTTTTTCTCGATGGAAGCCGCCCTCATACATTTGTGACATTACTGATTAATCGACTTTTCACGCCGCGGATTACATTAATCATCCAATATTAACACCTGTCTCGTTGCGGTGTATCACAAGGAGTGTTACAAACGTTAAAAGGTAACCATTTATGTAGATTTTGTCAGCAATATGTGTTCTCTCACTCGCAGTGTAATGACGAGCGATCTGTTTGCATATGTGTGTGTGTCGGTAATGGCGGCGGCAGGTCTCCGTTTGTCGTCGCTGAAGGTGGACTAATGGCTCCCATATCGCTGACGTCTGTTTCACGTGCCCAGTGACTAGCTGGTAAAGTTTTTACACGGCGGAGCATAAAATTCGGGCGTTGAAACTAAAACGCAACTCAAACCTCAGAGCTGCTCGGCACAGTTGACTCACTGATTAGATAATATTTGAACAGCTTTCGTTGAAAACACTGGGTCTAACTAACCTGGTTCTGTAGCAGAGAAACACTGAGGTTCTGTGTTTTCTGTTGGGTGGTTAACTATATCTATTTCTTGAAGACAGCGTTCAACTCCACGTTTATTTGACACTATTTGACTCAGTCTTTCATAGTGCTTTAAATATCAGTTAATTTCTGTTTCTGGTGTGCGAGTGAAAGGGATGTGACATTCACATCGTTGTTGTTTTGGCTAATTAGCCAGTAATGTCATTCTATAATACTCGCGGAGTTTTATTATATGTGTCTAATGTGTCTTACCGAAGACTGTGTCCAAGTTCATGATGAATCGCAGTATATTTTGACATGTGCGCCACTTTGTTGTTGCACATTAAATATCGTTTTTCCACTGGAGAGGCTACTTTTTTACTACTAAATCGGCTCTTTGAGGCAGGAAGCAGTTTATTTGAGCTGGACCGACCAGAAAGCTCGATTGGGCCGATTGGCGACGAAAGTTTTATAATTTGACCAAGCTAGACAAGCGCTCATCCTGTGTTCCAGACCAATAGCTAATATTAGCTAGCCTGCTAAGCTAGCGAGAGCTAACGCTAAAAGCTGATTACGTTAGCTTCATGCCTAGCCAACGCCGTGTAAGTTGTTTATCACTAGGCTATGTGGTGGGTAAAACGTTATCACAGTTGGCTAGACCTGATCTGTCGATGTGATATAACTAAGCTGTTATATTTTAGTTTGCATTAATATTTACATTAATTACAGAAGTCGTGTTAAGTAAATAAATATAGGAAACCAAACTATGATGTCTACCGGATTTGGACTCTTGGGGGGAAAACACATACACGGTCAGTTTGGCATTTGTTTGGACAGAATTGTATCAGAATGCCAACACGCTACAGCCGTGCTTCCTAAAGTTTCATTCATGTAAGGCTTGGGAGCGTCACTGCTTTGCTGCAGCAGCAGTGCAAGACGAAAAGACAACACTCGCAGTCTTGGGTTCAGTTTTACGTTTATTTTTTTTAAATACTGAATGCGCTCGAGTGCTATAAGTGCATTTACCTTTAAGTTGTGGCAACTCGTCTTTTTTCTCTAGATGAAATAAAATGTTTTGCATTACTGCATGTTCCTTCCTGACCGTTTGACCACCAACAAATTTGTCCAGTCTACCAGGTTTTCACATTTTAAACGAAACACCGTTAATTTCTGGTTAACCGAATCCTTTTTATGTGTTAGAGAATGAGTAAGATTGGGACGCTGTTCAGTGCGCGCGCGCGTGTGTGTGTGTAGTGGTGTGACTCAGCGGTGGGAGGAGGGTGGAAATACTGACTAAACTAAGACTCAACCCTACATGAATGTATGAGCCACACACACAGAGCCTAGCCGATGTATGGGCCAGTTTCCACAAAAAGTGTTACTTTCACAGTATCCTTGTGACTGAGGAATTGTAGTATTTCATAGGATGATAATATTATAGAGGATTCCCAGAATGCCGTGGGATGGGGGTTGTTGACACATACATAGTGTGTTCTTGACCCCCTTAACCAGTTCTTATTTTCTGTTTTAAATTACTTGAGGTATTACTATGCATTTTATAGCGTGTGCATGTCTGTGTGTGTGTGTGTGTGTGTGGCAGTGGTGATGGAGGAGGTGCAGCAGACCAGCACTAATGGTACAGAATCTCAGACAGTCAATAATCCAGCAACCATCACAGCATCTCAGATCTCACAGATAACACATCAGGTATGTCTGGCTGTGTGTGTGTTGTTCAGTCTCTCTGCACATGGTGCGTGTGTTTAGTTTCTCTGTACATGGTGTGTATGGCCCTGTGCACAACTGGCATTAACATGCATCTTGGGTGATGGAATCACAAGTGGACCGCTCTAAGTGCAGGTGTGAATGCACCTAAGACGCATTGAGAACCCATTGAGATCCGATGGCTCAGACCACGTTGGGAGGTGGTCTGGGCTGCACATGGCCACATTCTTCTTGCAGTGTGTATGTGAATGTGTCCTGGACCACGCTGAAGGATCGCCTACTCAACTGACGCCCTCTGTGTAAGCGGACGTATGTACTCATTCGCATGCCAGCAGCATCATATTAAAGTTATCCATGACGTCTGAGCGTTTTGAAAAGCCCATAGAGATACATTAAGAGTGTGTCGAACATCTTGGGCAATTTGGTTTGCCTGGAACACGCCAAGGAATAGACCCAGTCTGTATTGTTTGGATTTCTTCCTCTTCTTTCAGTTTCTGGCAGACTAGGCACAGGAAGTGCATCGCTGCCTCCCGCTGGTTAAAATCAACAGTGCATTTGGTCTTTGCAAGCAGAAATGATGTGCATGTTTATTTGCATATAGAGTGGGGAAGTGAGATCCAATCACAAGTGGTCACTCGAGACGCATGTTAATTTCAGGTGTGAACGGGGCCGGTGTGTGTGTGTGTTTAGTCTCTCTTTACATGGTGTGTGTGTTGTGTAGTTTCTCTGTACATGGTGTGTGGTCTAGGTACATGGTGTGTGTGTGTGTTGTTTAGTTTCTCTGTACATTGTGTGTGTGTGTGTGTGTGTGTGGTCTAGGTACATGGTGTGTGTGTGTTGTTTAGTCTCTCTGTACATGGTGTGTGGTCTAGGTACATGGTGTGTGTGTGTGTGTGTGTGGTCTAGGTACATGGTGTGTGTGTGTGTGTGTGTGTGTGGTCTAGGTACATGGTGTGTGTGTGTTGTTTAGTCTCTCTGTACATGGTGTGTGGTCTAGGTACATGGTGTGTGTGTGTGTGTGTGTGTGTGGTCTAGGTACATGGTGTGTGTGTGTGTGTTGTTTAGTTTCTCTGTACATTGTGTGTGTGTGTGTGTGTGTGTGTGTGTGTTGCAGATGACCCTGGGAGGAGGGTCCCCTGTGACTGTGGTCCAGTTGCCCAGTGGTCAGTTTCAGGTGCAGGGAGTGATCCAGTCGGCCCAGTCTTCAGTCATACAGTCTCCACAGGTGCAAACACAGGTAACAAACTAACAAACATCCAGTCTGCCCACAGGGCTTTGGTTCCCACAAGTCCCAACACACACACACACTGACAGCCTCTGTACGACCAGGGCTGCTCTCATGGGTGCTCGCACGCGCGTGTGTGTGTGTGTGTGTGTGAGAGAGAGAAGTGGTGGTCAAGGGTACCGTGTGTGTGTCTGGTGCATGTGAATGAAATGTCACTCTGACACATTGTGTGTGTAGTCTGACGTTGTGTGTGTGTGTGTGTGTGTGTGTGTGTGTGTGTGTGTGTGTGTGTGTGTGTGTGTGTTTAGGGTCAGGGCACAGACAGCGATGAGTCTCAGGACTCCACAGACAGTGGAGCCTCCAACCAGAAAACCCGAGACATTCTGGCACGGCGCCCCTCTTACAGGTACATCACGAGGCCTCACTGCACATGGCCCAGTTTAACCATTAATCGTTCGTACCAGCCAGGAAAAAGAAGCCCTTTGCCCGTCCCTGGCAGGCAGGGGCTTTTGGGTTTTAATTCCTGACCGCGGTGTCTGTGTGTGTGACGTCATTTCATCTCCAGTTTACTCTACACACTCACCGCTAAATGAGCCAGGATTCATGTGTGTAATGGTTCCCGTCTTGCATTTGATTCATGTGTATAATGGTTCCAGTGTTACGTTGATTCATGTGTATAATGGTTCCAGTGTTACGTTTGATGTCTGAGTACTTTACTGTGTGGCGATATGGGAGGAAGTCCCTGATTACATGGAATGATGGTGTGAGTGTGAGATTGTTTGACTTTCTCTCTGAATACAGGAAGATTCTGAACGAGCTGTCGGCTGAGGAGGTGGCATCACGCAACGAGGGAGAGGAGGAGAATACAGCCTCCACCGCCATGACAACCGTATCACTCCCTGGCCCTATCTACCAGACCAGCAGCGGTCAATACAGTGAGAGAACAGACACAGACACACTCACACACAGACACAGACACACAGACACTCACACACACACACAGACACTCACACACACAGACACTCTCTCACACACACACACACACACACACTCATACAGACACTCACACAAACACACACACACACGCACACACAGTTCTGTCTCCACTGTCTCTGCAGCAGTAACAGACTGTTTAGTGCAGATGTCATATGCATCTGTCAGTCAGGACACACTGCCAAACTCACGCTGACACACCTGTCTTCACTCCAAACTCACGCTGACACACCTGTCTTCACTCCAAACTCACGCTGACACACCTGTCTTCACTCCAAACTCACGCTGACACACCTGTCTTCACTCCAAACTCACGCTGACACACCTGTCTTCACTCCAAACTCACGCTGACGCGCCTGTCTTCACTCCAAACTCACGCTGACGCGCCTGTCTTCACTCCAAACTCACGCTGACGCGCCTGTCTTCACTCCAAACTCACGCTGACGCGCCTGTCTTCACTCCAAACTCACGCTGACGCGCCTGTCTTCACTCCAAACTCACGCTGACGCGCCTGTCTTCACTCCAAACTCACGCTGACGCGCCTGTCTTCACTCCAAACTCACGCTGACGCGTCTGTCTTCACTCCAAACTCACGCTGATGCGTCTGTCTTCACTCCAAACTCACGCTGACGCGTCTGTCTTCACTCCAAACTCACGCTGACGCGTCTGTCTTCACTCCAAACTCACGCTGACGCGTCTGTCTTCACTCCAAACTCACACTGACATGCCTGTCTTCACTCCAAACTCACACTGACACGCCTGTCTTCAGTCCAGACTAATAGAAGAGCCCTATGGCTTCATTCTCCTAGCAAAACAAAGCCATAGGGCTCTTCTGTTAGGAGCTTTACTACTTGCTCTGAGTTACCTAACTGTGAGTTTTCACTAAACCCACTTTCTGGAGCACCCCCCCGTAGTCAGTCTTTATTTTGTTGTTGTTATGATGTAGTTAATCTTTTGTTTGTTGTTGTTATGATGTAGTTAATCTTTTGTTTGTTTTCTTGTAGTTGCGATTGCAGCAAACGGTGCTCTGCAGCTGGCCAGTCCGGGGTCAGAGGGAGTGCAGGGTCTCCAGACTCTAACAATGACCAACTCCAACCCCAGCCAGCCCACCATACTGCAGTACGCACAGACCCCCGACGGCCAACAGATACTGCTGCCCAGCAACCAGGTGGTCCTACAGGGTCAGTATAACACACACACACACACATACACACACACTTTATACTGCAGTACGCACAGACCCCAGACAGACAACAGATAGCACTGCTGAGCGGTGTGACTAGTTGTTTGACAGGCTCAGTGTCAGGGGCCCCGAGTGGGTGGTGCTGCATTGTGAGTGGGTGGTGCTGCATTGTGAGTGGGTGGTGCTGTAAAGGCTCGGAGTCAGAGGCCCTGAGTGGGTGGTGCTGCATTGTGAGTGGGTGGTGCTGCATTGTGAGTGGGTGGTGCTGTAAAGGCTCGGTGTCAGAGGCCCTGAGTGGGTGGTGCTGCATTGTGAGTGGGTGGTGCTGCATTGTGAGTGGGTGGTGCTGTAAAGCTGAACTGTGTTGTAGGTGCGGGTGGTGAGATGCAGACGTACCAGATCCGCTCGTCTTCCTCTGCTCTTCCTCAGGCCGTCGTCATGTCACCGGTCATTAATGCCCAGGGCAAGAGTGACGACCCACAGATGAAGAGAGAGATTCGTCTGGCCAAGAACAGGTGTGTGTGGGGGAGAAGGAGTATGTGTGCTAGAAAGGGAGAGAGACTGTCTGTGTGTGTCTGTGTCTGTGTGTGTGTGTGAGTGTGTGTATGGAGGAAGAGAGAGACTGTGTGTGTCTGTGTGTGGAGGAGAGAGAAAGATGGAGGAAGAGAGACTGTGTGTGTGTGTGTATATGTGTGTGTGTGTGTTTTGAAGTTTTAAGCCTATGTGAGACTACAGAGTTATGAGCCATGATTTGATACACAGTTGTCCTCTGTGTTTTGTGTGTTTCTGCGTGCGTGTGTGTGTTTCTGTGTGTGCGTGTGTGTGTGTGCGCGTGCGGGAGCAGGGAGGCGGCGCGAGAGTGTCGGAGGAAGAAGAAGGAGTACGTGAAATGTCTGGAGAACCGTGTGGCTGTGCTGGAGAACCAAAACAAGACTCTTATTGAGGAGCTGAAGACGTTAAAGGACCTCTACTGTGTGAAAACGGCTTAGCCACGTAACCATGACAACCAGACTGGTTCCAGCAGCGCCGCCCTGCTGGACGACAGAGACACACACACACACACACACACGTAACCCCCACAACGGACTGCTCCCGCCTTTTTCTACTAACGTCCAAGACAGATAGACAGACAGAGAGAGTGTTTTCTGCGTGTTGTCTTTTTATTGCTGAATTAACAGATGTTTATATTTGTATGTATGTATCTTGCGCGGTTTGCGTATGAACACAAACACTGGGAACGTGAGCTTTATCAGTGATCTGGTTTTTGTTTTTTATTATTTCGCCTTTTGTTCTGTTTTTACTTTGACAGCGACGTTTCTTCCTTTTAAAACCCATGAGCTGAGCGCAGTAGCAGCTAGCAATGTTTTATCCAGTCTATGGAATGCCAGCTAAATTGTGTGTGCGTGCGTGCGTGTGTGCGAGCGAGTGTGTGTGTGTGTGAGAGAGATTACTGTGACCATGTTGTTGTGTCCTCTAGCTTGATTTCATTGTTTTCTTTCACATTTTTCACTTTTACTTTTCCCCGTAAAAACAAAAAAGAAAACAGCGTTCCAGTATATCCCATTCCACAGGTCCGTGGCTGAGACCTGTACGGGCCGTGCTCTCGAGACAAACGTGTAGCCGAACGCCGGGGCCTGCAGGCTTTTGCTAAGGCTTTGTCTTTTTCGAACTTTAATTTTTTACATTTTTATTTTTTTAAATTCCTAATGCTGCAGCCGTATTATGACTAATATGATAACGGCGGTTTAGTCTGATACGGCGCTTTAAGACAAATCTTTGAAGATGTGGCCGAGACAGGAGCTGGAGGTACAGTCCAGGGTGAGGCCACTGCCTGTGACTGGTGTGAAGTTCAGGGTAAAAGTCGCTAGTGCTAACGGATTTGCAAGGCAAGATTTGGCTAAACTACGCGGGGCTTTAAGGCTAATAGTTGTCAACATTAGTGCGAGAGTGGAGGTGTGGCCAGAGCGGTGCCCAACACTACATTATGACTAAAGATGAATCGTGACACAGGCCGTGGCCCCGGCCTGGCTAAACCACAGCTGAGGGTCAGGCGAAGGTGTACTTTAGCAGAGGCTGCAGTGCGGGGCATGCTAGGCCGATATTAAACTGGTCAATGGAAGGCTAAGGCTGAACGGTGGCTGAAGCTGTTACTGGGACAATCTTTATCAGGGAGCACACCTGCATCTCAAAAGTGCTGGTGACCATGTTTTTGAATGGAAAATAAATAAAGTACTGCAATCTCATTTGTAAGTGAATTCAAATAAATATTTTTCCAGCCTTTAAGTATTTCAGACTGAATACGTGTGTCTGTGAGGAGGTGTGTTATTACATTAAGTATTTCAGACTGAACACACGTGTGTCTGTGAGGTGAGGCGTTATTACATTGCTGTCTCTGCCTGCAGGCTGTTGTTTTTACTGTAGGGTCATTCCATGTCATCTCAACTAAACTGGGAAAATCTTTCCACCACACCATCTCAGAATTGGCTGATTATTATTTGTCTTGAAGAATACACTCTGACATAACATATCCCAAAATTTTAGCGTCCTACTCCCAAAACTTTTCTGTTTAGAATTTGTTTAGTAAAACTCTGCAGTGGCAAGGCACCAGGAGTGGATGAGATCTGCCCTGAGATGCTGAAGGCTTTGGATGTTGTTGGGCTGTCATGGCTGACACGCCTCTTCAATGTTGCGTGGGAGTCAGGGACAGTGCCTGTGGAGTGGCAGATGGGGGTGGTGGTCCCCATTCTTAAAAAAGGGGACCGGAGTGTGCTCATATTATCGGGGTATCACACTGCTCAGCCTCCCTGGGAAAGCCTACTGCAGGGCACTGGAAAGGAGACTGCGGCCGATTGTCGAACCTCAGATCCAGGAGGAACAGTGTGGATTCCGTCCTGGCCGTGGAACAGCGGACCAGCTGTTCACCCTTGCACAGATACTGAAGGGATCATGGGAATTTGCCAATCTAGTCTACATGTGTTTTGTGGACCTGGAGAAGGCTTACGATCGTGTTCCCTGGGGTGTCCTGTGGGGGGCACTGCAGGAGTATGGGGTGCCAGGTTCCATTCGGTTCCTGTATAATCACAGTGAGAGCTGTGTCTGTATTCTCAGCACAAAGTCAAACTCGTTCCCAGTGAGTGTTGGACTCCGTCAGGGCTGTACCTTGTCTCCAATCTTGTTCTTGATTTTCATGGACAGGATTTCAAGGCGCAGTCAGGGTGAGGAAGGTGTCCAGTATGGTGGCCTCAGGATTGCGTCTCTGCTTTTTGCAGATGATGTGGTTCTGTTGGCCTCATCAAACTGTGATCTCCAGCACGCGTTGGGGCGGTTTGCAGCCGAGTGTGAAGCGGTCGGGATGAGGATCAGCAGCTCCAAGTCCGAGGCCATGGTCCTATGCCGGAAAAAGGTGGCTTGCCCCCTCTGAGTTGGGACTGAGTTTCTGCTTCAAATGGACGAGTTCAAGTATCTCGGGGTCTTGTTCACCAGTGAGGGTAAAATGGAGCAGGAGATTGACAGGCGGATCGGGGCGGCGGTGGCAGTCATGCGGTCGTTGTACCGGACCGTCGTGGTGAAGAGGGAGTTGCGTCAGAGGGCAAGGCTCTCGATTTACCTGTCGATCTTTGTTCCAACCCTCACCTATGGTCACGAGCTCTGGGTAGTGACTGAAAGGATGAGATCGCAGATACAAGCAGCGGAAAGGAGCTTCCTCTGCAGGGTGGCTGGGCGCACAGGGATAGGGTGAGGAGCTCGGACACCCGGGAGGAGCTTGGAGTAGAGCCGCTGCTCCTCCGCATTGAAAGGAGCCAGTTGAGGTGGTTCGGGCACCTAGTCAGGATGCCTCCTGGGTGCCTCCTTGTGGAGGAGTTCTGGGCACGACCAACTGGGAGGAGACCCTGGGGCAGACCCAGGACACGTTGGGAGAATTATATATCCCGGCTGGCCTGGGAACGCCTTGGGATCCCTCAGGAGGAGCTGGTGGATGTAGCCGGGGAAAGGGATGTCTGGGCTGCCCTCCGCAGCCTGCTGCCACCGCGACCCGGTCCCGGAGAAGCGGCAGGAAATGGATGGATGGAATTTATTTAGTACTCGTGAAAACTACTTTTGAAATAAGAATTTTTTCAGTCACAACAGGCATTTTTCTGATCTTTGGAGCTTAGTAACTTGGCCGTAAATACAACCAGAGTTCTGAAATTTGCCATAAATGCTGATTCAATATTTCCTGTACGTTCCAAATCTGTAATGCTGGATAGAATGGCTGAACAGATTTAGAGGCCAAAACATGGTCACAAAAAAAATGTTTTTCATGCACTTTGTGACAGGGGTCATTTCACATTTCAGTCATCTGACAGTGTGTACTGTCGTGCTCATAACTCATTTTTTACATTCACTGTTTGATGTTACAGTATCAAACACAGAAATGACCTCAAAAGTGACAGTAAATCTGCAGCTCATAAAATTCAGTCTAGAAGGAACACATACTTGAAATTTTATACATAACGTCTTTGATATGCATAAAATGTTCCCTGAAAAGTTCAAGTAAATTGGACATCTGCTAACCAGGTGAAATGACCCCTGTCACAAAGTGCATGAAAAGCATTTTTCTAAACTGAGGTAAGACATTGTACCAACATTAATGCTTTAATAATTCCATATCCTAAAGTGCCCATAAATGTGTGCAAAACTGCAAAAAATTAGCTCTGTAGACTTTTTCCTGACTTTTTATACCTCTAAATATTCAGACAAATTCTGTAACCATGTTTGGGCCTCTATATCTATTCAACCATTCCATCCAGCATAAAACAAATTACAGATTTGGAATCTACTGGCGATTTTGAATCAGCCAAATTTCAGAACTCTGGTGGTATCTGTGGCCAAGTTACTAAGCTCTAAAGTTCACAAAATGTCCATGACTGAAAAAATGCTCACTTTAAAGGTATTTTTCACGAGTACTACATAAATTCTAAACAGAAAAGTTTTGGGAGTACGAAGCTAAGATTTTGAGATATGTCATGTCAGAGTGTATTGTTGAAGACAAAATATTATCAGCCAGTTCTGAGATGGTGTGGTAGATGCCTAGAGTTCAAAAGATATGGAATGACCCTGTAGGATTCGGTAATACCAGAACAGTGTATAAAAAGTTTCCAAAGCCTAATCTTGAATTGGCTTACTGCACCTTCATCTCCTTGCCCGTAGATGGCAGCATAATTCTAGAGTACAGAAGTGTTCTACAGCACTACCATACCAATGAGAGAGAGCAAGAGGTAAGTGCCCTCTGTTACAAATCAATAACTCGCACTCTGCAGCTGAGATTTGACTTGGCTGCTCACTGGTGAGTATACATCAGCTTCACGGACCTGACAACAGATGAGGAATATCCTGAGACACAAACAATAGTCTGGCCCTCCGATTGGCTGACAGTTTACAGAGTCCTGCACGGCCACTGAGCACCATTCTGTGGAGCTACACAGTGCAGATCTTTTCACCGTCACATCTCAAACAAGGACTGGAACCGTGTGGTTCTTCACAGAACACTGCCGCGGTTCTTTACAGAGACACAAGCCTAAAGCACCGCTGAACACTGACTGGCATAAACTAAAGCACAGCTTAGAGACCATTCAGTGCCCAGAGAAAGAGAGCTGATTATCTGCATCGCAGGACAAGAAAGGACAAGCAACCCAGTGTCCAGGTCACATACTGCTTTAATACAAACACATCTCTGTTAAACTCAAAAAGTCAAAAACCTGCTAGAAATAGCACAGGTCTTTACACACTAAGAACTCTGACCTTGTGTAATTTTGATGGATTAGAAAGAACAAACACTTTTTTTTGTTAAAAAAATCAAATGTGATTAAAAGAATAACACCAAATTATCTGAATGTTCAAAAGTTTTCAGAGCCTAAGAAAGCCCAAATGTGCTGGTTGCTATGTCTGTGTGTGTGTGTGTGTATATATATATATATATATATATATATATATATTCATTTATTTATACACACACACACACACAGTCGGGTCCATAAGTAACACAATCTCACAATACTGACACAGTTTGTGTAATTTTGTGTCTGTACACCAGCACGTGTGTGTCGTCATCTCAGGCGAGGAAACTCAGCGTCTGGTGATGTCCACGGGTTCCAGACTTCAGGCAGTCATGGACTGTGAAGGATTTTCATCGTAGTATTCAAAATAATCCTTATATTTATAATTATGTTAGTTTGTCCAATTACTTTTGAGCCTCTGAAAATGGAGGGACCATGTATAAAAACGGCTGTAATTCCTAAACGGCTAATGTGATATTTTTGTCAAACCCCTTGAATTAAAGCTGAAAGTCTGCACTTCAATCACATCTTGATTGTCTCATTTCAAATCCAGTGGGGTGGTGTACAGAGACAGAATTACAAAGACCGTGTCACTGTCCGAATGCTTCTGGACCCGACCGTATGTATCTAACCTGTGCGCGTGTTATCGGTTATTTGACGGCATAGCCGACGATATGCGGTTTGATGAGCGCAGACAGTGGGGCCTGGATGTGTCTCAGGTGAAGCTCAGAGAAGCCAGCAGCCTCCAGATCCACCCAGGTGGCACGAGTTACCTCACAGCCGTCCCCAAAGTAATACCTGTCAAATCACACACACACACACACACACACACACAGGAGAAATTACACACACACGGAAAATTACACACACACGGACAAACACAGACACACACACACACACACACACACACACACAGGAGAAATTACACACACACGGAAAATTACACACACACACAGGAGAAATTACACACACACGGACAAACACAGACACACACACAGGAGAAATTACACACACACGGAAAATTACACACACAGACATACACACACACACACACACGGACATACACAGGAGAAATTACACACACACACAGACATACACACACGTGACATTACACACACGGACATACACACGTGAAATTACACACACGCGAGAACTTACACACACAGACATACACACATGCGAGATATCACACACACAGACATACACACGTGAAATTACACACAGACACACACACATACAGACACACACACACACAGGAGAAAACAGCTGCAGAAATGAAAGCTGATATTGATGTTGGTCTGAACCTCTGTGTTTCCACCTTCTGAAACACACGCACACACCCATGTGGAGCACTCCAGCTCAAAATCTACACTCACAAACACAGAGACAGCTCCCTGAGTGGAGAGAGACACAGAGACAGCTCCCTGAGTGGAGAGAGACACAGAGACAGCTCCCTGAATCGCAGGAACACTCTGTCCTCAGCTCAACACAGCATATGGATGAACTGGAGAACAGAACCGAGCAAAGCCACGGTGACCACATTCAACACAGATCTCTGTTTAACCTCGTCAAATCCTCTTCGACCTGAGACGGCTGGAAAACCAGGTGCTGAGAAAGACTGCAGCCAACCAAACACAACATTATTCAACAGACCTGACTCTCTACAGCTGTATTATCCAACAGCTTTTCATAAAGCCTGTGTCCACGCCAAACTATTCCTCACTCTGTTTTCTTCTCTCCACTCCTCTTACTGCCCCCCCGACCCAGTCATCCCTGTCTGGTGTTGACTCTGCTCCTCCACCTCTGCACCATCAACCTATCAGTACTGTCCCGCGTTACTTCACTATTCTTTAAGCAGGCCCAGGTCTGGTACTGGTATCGCTAAAGCAGGCCCGGGTCTGGTACTGGTATCGCTAAAGCAAGCCCGGGTCTGGTACTGGTATCGCTAAAGCAGGCCCGGGTCTGGTACTGGTATCGCTACGGCAAGCCCAGTTGACTCATCTGTAAGTGTTATTACAACCTGAATGCTGTTCTACATTATGAATGCACATCAGACAGCGTTTGGCGTGTGTGAGTGTTCAGTACCGGAGTGTTTTGTGAGTGAGTGTTCAGTATAAGAGTGCTGTGCTGTGCTGTGTGAGTGTTCAGTACCAGAGAGGTTGTATGACGTGTTGAAAGAAGTAGATCCAGGTGGATGGGTCAGAAACGACGTGTTCCATGAAGAAAAATGCTCCACCCTGAAACAACAAACAGGTGTGTGTTTGTGTGAGACAGTTAGACTCTGTTTTTCTTTTCAGTTGTAACCCATACTTCTGTTTTTAAAGAGAGGCACTAAAGAAATGCTAAAATGCTAAATGTTTAGACTTTCCGTGAATCTGGAATTTGTCATCTGGACTTTTTTTCAGCTACTTGGTTCTGAAACACTGCGTTTCATAGAAACATTAGCGGGGATTTGCTCAGCACTCCAGAGTTTCAGGCGTAAAACCCATGAGCAGGTCTGACTGACAGTGAGGAAGAGAGTGTCACAGAGGTAATCACTTGAGCTCTTCTACAGCATCACAGACAGACCATCCACACGCATCCTCCAGAGTCAGCCGTCCTCTGACACTACATCTCTTTATTCAATCATTCTACATAATTATGGGATTAACTGTTATCTCCTGAATCCTGAGGCTTAAGATGGACGCTGCCAATTCACTGAATTCTCCATATTCAGTCACAGCTCAGTTCTGTTCTAATTTTATAAACAGAGTTCCTCTATAGTGCATTACTGCCACAGCGAACAGGCCAAAACCATGGGTTAAGTTACCCAAGGGCTGAGTGTTGGATACAGTGTTCTGGGTGTTCTGTGTGAGGATGGGTTCTGGGTGTTCTGTGTGAGGATGGGTTCTGGGTACAGTGTTCTGGGTGTTCTGTGTGAGGATGGGTTCTGGGTGTTCTGTGTGAGGATGGGTTCTGGGTACAGTGTTCTGGGTGTTCTGTGTGAGGATGGGTTCTGGGTGTTCTGTGTGAGGATGGGTTCTGGGTGTTCTGTGTGAGGATGGGTTCTGGGTACAGTGTTCTGGGTGTTCTGTGTGAGGATGGGTTTTGGACACAGTGTTTTGGGTGACCATGGTACCGTGCTGGTAGGATTTAGTCTTTTATTAAATGTCCTGTATGCTGTCTGTTGACATGACTTGGTTTGTCACTGCCCTTGGTTCTTTGACTCACCTTTCCGTTCTTAACAACCCATAATAGTGCATCACAAATAAATAAATAAACAAGTGAATCAGTGAGTAGATAAATACATAAAGACAAACCCTTGTAGTTCACTGTTACCGCCACGTTATCAACAAAAATCTTCGTAAGTCACAACTTGGCAAATATAAGATCGTGACCTGGTACCTGCCGCTGTGACCCGATACGATACAGGACCATATTGCCAAGCCTGACCTTTACTGTTTGACACAGCAAGTAACATGAATAACAATAATAATAATAATAACAATAATACTCTAGGACATTTTTCTGTTTGGTTTAGGTTTGCCGCCTACTCGCAAAATTCTGTAACGTTGAAAAAATAGTTACACAGTTCCATTACTGCCTTTTCCTCCAGCTTGAAATTTGATATGACTTTACATTATATCCATTATAAACTTTTATTTTGAAAGGCCACCCAAGCCCAGCTCAGGCCTACAAAATACAAAGAACTGATAACAACGCCAGAGCCCATCTCTCTAACGAACATGTCTTTCTCTGTCAGTTGATACACTATTTTACCGAACGAGTATAATAACGGTGTCATTTCACAACACAGATGAAATAAATTACTAGAGCTTTAACG
>NC_044500.1:49554557-49562057 GCF_902362185.1 Chanos chanos
CCACATAATCACAAAAATAAACCCACATAATCACAAGAATAAACCCACACATTCACAGTGATAAACCCACACATTCACAGTGATAAACCCACACATTCACAGTGATAAACCCACATAATCACAGTGATAACCCACATAATCACAGTGATAACCCACATAATCACAGTGATAAACCCATATAATCACAGTGATAAACCCACATAATCACAGTGACAAACCCACGTAATCACAGTGATAAACCCACGTAATCACAGTGATAACCCACATAATCACAGTGATAAACCCATATAATCACAGTGATAACCCACATAATCACAAAGACGTTGTCTGATCATTGGCATCTTCCTGCTCTCTTCCCCCTCCCTTATATTTTTCATTTGAATGTTTTATTTAGTATGTAATTCTACTACTGTTAATACTACAACTACCACAACTATTAGTATCATTAAATATATTATGTACTTTAGAACAAAAGCAGCAGCAATAAACCTCATCATCCTCATCCTCATCCTCATCATCACCATGTTGTTGTTGTTGTTGTTATTGTTTTTGCTGTCACTGTTTTCTTTAAGCGGTACTTGTTGTATCTATTGTTTACTC
Source organism: Chanos chanos (assembly GCF_902362185.1). Lineage (NCBI taxonomy): Eukaryota > Metazoa > Chordata > Actinopteri > Gonorynchiformes > Chanidae > Chanos > Chanos chanos. Next base: position 49,555,158 of record NC_044500.1, read on the forward strand.
TTTTCTGGGGCGGGTTCATAATCAGGGCCTTGTTTGGAGTGTGAGGAGAAGTGTTGCTGATCCAGAACAAGCAGAGTTCTGTGGAAGGAACCGACTAACACAGCCTGGTCCTGCAGCTCCTCAGTGGACTCCTCACAAACAATAACTGGATCTCAGCTCTGGTCCCTAAAATACCAACAGCAGAAACCTTCAGATGAGAGCCAGTCACACACACTGTCCTAACACGTACACACAGAGGCTTAGACTGGGAGGGAGGTAAGGGATCAGGGTTTCATGCCCCCTGATAGACAGATGACTCTGTGCTCTTCCTTCTCTCTCGGGTTACAGGAAAGGTGTAATTTTTGTAAGGAGAGTTACCATGGTGACTAGACCGCCACACCTGGTAGACTGAGGTGACAGTGACGGTGAAAAATGGAACTAACATACAAAATCAAATCTCTTTTTTCAATTCCTGTAGAAATCTCAATGAAAACATGATAAGTCTCAGGACCAGAGAAACCGAACCTCTTCAAAAAGCTGATCCTCCTGACGCTAAGTTTTTCGGCTGCACGCACAAAGCCAGAGCTTTTTTTGGATTTTGACTAAAATATGTTACACAAAACAAATGAGTTATTCATGCTCATATGCGCGTTAGTTTATGTGTGCTCACAGTGCGGCGATCCTCTGGCGAACTTGGGGTTCGGGATATTTGCCGACACTCCCTAACAATTTGCTAAGAGTCATCAATTATGCAGGCTAGCCGCACGCACTGGGAAGGAAGATAGCAGCAACAATATGGCGACAGCCGCAGTTTCTCCCGGGTCCTGTCAACATCCTTAGCTACGCGACACATATATGGATCTTTCTTAATGCGGGAAAAGTAAGTATAAAGGCTTTCTTCCGTTATATGACACTGCTGGAGATTTTTTCAGCTTTTTTTCCTTTTTTTTGCGGGGGCGGGGAGAGGGTAAGCCTCTGGTCGCGGCGCGTGTCTATTGCTCGGACCCCTTTCTGCCGCAGAGCGGTCTCTCGCGCTCAGCATCTTTTCAGCTCGCGGATGGGGCTAGGGCTTTCTGCCAGGCTTCAGATAAATACGCAGAGAGAAAGTGAGAGAAAAAAACAACGAAAAAACAATTGGACGTGTTTGTGTATCTCATCGACACCGAGAGGATACTCGCTGAAAATGACTTTATCAGGTAAAGTGGGGTGTTGGCCTGGTGCTGACATTAGTGTGTGTGTGCGCGTGTGTGTCGAAATGTGGAATTAGACGCATACTTGGGACAGGCAAGACAAACCACCGTAAACTTTGGTACGTGCGAATACTATGCGGGACGTTGTGTTTTCTGTTTAACACTGCAAGATAATGCTCATGTTCATGCGATACTCGATGTTATTATGAAATATAAATCCTAAAATCACTCTAGGGGCAGTTTTCTGCCTCTTTACTCCCCCCCCCCCCCCCCCCTCCAAGCATGTATGCTCCCCCCTCCTCACCCTGTGTCACCCTCGCCATACCTATCAAGGCTGGATTCTGCCAGACAGGCTCGATTCGGGTTATCTGGTTAAAAGTCTCGCTGGCATGCTGCCGATCATACGTTACTCAGGCAGTCCTTTTTCGTTGTTGCAGTTTATTTTGGAAAAATGGCAGGTAGTCTGCTCGGGTGTGGTAGGCTGCTGAAATAAGTCTTTCTTTTCAGTCCTTACAGTTCTCCCCCAAAACAATCATCAGCCGCACACAGCATGAAGCTGAAAAGACTGCCAAGGTTACAGACAACGCCTGTCATTTTTTCCTAAACATAGTGGCGTTGTTCTCTCTCTCTCTCTCTCCCTCTCTCTCCCTCATTCTGTCTTCTGTCTTTGGTTGGTCGTTCGATAGCAGATGTTTCAGAGATTGACGGACTAGCTCGTGCCTTCACGCGAGCTCTCTGTCCGCTCCACTGCAGTATTTTTAGTCGAGAGGCTGGGGGCCCACGCTCCCCGCATGCGAGCGAGCGCTTGTATGTAACCTGTACGCACACACACAAATACACACACACTCACACATACATACATACACACAGGCCAGGCAAACTGAATTTCTGTGCACGAAGACAGCATACATAGATACGCATTCTGCATTTTTGGTTTTATCTGTGAGTTGTCCACAGGAACTTGGCGTTCTTGGTGCGCATAGTGACTTAACTGTGTAACACAGCTTTGTGGTTTGTACATTCAGTAGTTATTTAAGATATTAGAGGGTAACCACAGAAACGGTGGAACTGTGATTTTGTGGACACATTTTGGACCGCTAGGCGAGCTTGGTATTGTGTTGATAAAAGCTGAATTGCTTAGTTTAAATTTGAACTGCGGGATATTGTCCTAAAAGAAACACCTAGGAATACACCAACATTCCCATGACTGAACTGTGTGTGTGTGGGGGGGGAAGGGCTTAAATCCTGAAAAGGAACATTATTCAGCCACCGGACAGGCTCACGAGGGCAGGGTTTTACCCGCGCTCTCTCACTTACCCTGCTTCATAATCGACAGTGCAGTCTCTGTGTGTGTGTGCGCGTGTGCGTGTATGTGAGAGAGAGAGGTTTTCCTGTTTCTGAAAGGACAACCTGCTCACTCGTCCCTGAATTAGTCTTGAGTGGTGCGGTGCTGAAACGGACAGCGCCACTGAGGGCGCGAGGATACCATGACGAGTAGAAGGCACTGGATTTTTCTTCCTCTTTGTCGTTAGCCGAAATTCTATTGCCCACAGTTCGGCTAATCCTATACTACCCGTGCCTGGACGTAAAACGCAATTTTCTGTAGTTATACTTGACTGGTTTTGGGATTATCCCCGTTATGACAATGGAACGCACGTATTCTCCTACCGGGCACGTTTACCGGCGATGACGACAGGACTGGGAACTGACAATATTTGAGAGTACACGTGAGTCGCATCCTGTACGTTAATTCTTTAAAAATGAATTAAAAGGTGACGACATAAAGTCTTTAAGAGCTATAGATTTACTCACTAAGCTATGAAATGGATTATCATTGACAACAATGCTTAAATTATTTTTTGTTGTATATTGTTATATTTTTTCTCATAACAGTAAATTCATTTTAGCTGACTAAAATTACATGAGCATTCAGCCTGTCAGTGTGAGCGCGAGCAGGCATACTTCAGGCCTAACGGACAAAGTGAACACCTCGAGTGTGTATCACCTTGAGCGGCGGCTCTGTTAATGTGTAACCGGAGGAAGGAGACTTGGAGGTTGGAGCCGGTGTGCGTGTAACTCAAATCCAGTCTGTCGTTGCACGTTTCTCTGTCCTGTTTTCTTCTCATAAGAACACGTTTTTTAGAAATCATTCATTACAAAATCACAGCTAACGCGGCATTCTTGAGAACGTTTCAAGAGGGAGGTAAAACCAGCTATGAAAGACGATATCACGTGCCCGTCAACTGCGCTCATTGATTGGTCTCGTGCTGACTTAACTGAATCGGTGTTTTGGAAATGGGTTTGCTGGGTGCAGAAAATCAGTTAGAAAAGTAGAGCTCTTGAAATAAAGAAGTCCTCAAAAAAATCCCTTTCATCAGTCTTCTGTAGTTAATGAGTTCTGTGACACTCTCTTTCAAACTAGTCGGAAAAATTTATATTTTTAACCAACAGTTGCCCAGTTAATAAGAGTAAAACCCGAAGTGTGACTACCCCAGAAAAGAGTAAGAGAGAGAGAAGGAGAGAGATTAAATGATTGGTTATCAGATCCGTGTAGATGAAGTGTGACAGATTAGCCCTGACCAGTATATGTTGACCACACAAATGGCTAAAGATGTGTTGATGATGAGTTTCCACATACAGTAAATTTGCCAGTGTGCAGTTAACTCTGAGAGTTTTCTGGAAGTTATATAAACCTTTTTTTAAGCATTTATGTAATTCACAGTCATCAGATAAAATGTAATTCTGTGAACACTTTAAAATATAATGTTCTTTTTTGAAGTAACTGTAAAATATGTGGGTGTTAATGGGTGCAAAATAACTCTCAGAAATGTTACGCTAGGAACATCAGAACTTGTGTATGTATTGTGTATAGTGGAGACTTGGACATTATACTGAACTGGATTGAAGTGATGAGTGGATTTTCTGTATGTACATTACCCAGGGGCAGTAAATGCATATCTATGCTGATCAATAGGGCGGGATGATGGCAGCGGAAGCAGTTTACCGGCTGCTTACGGAGCAAAAAAACCTCGTTACTCCCTCCCATATGACCTGTGTCCATGTATAATTCATTTAGGAGCAGAAAGCCAGGCAGCACTGCAGCCATGAGCTCCACTCTGCACAGTGCTGCTCAAACACACAGGCTGGGCTTGGGTCGGGGGGGGGGGGGGGGGGGGGGGGGGGTTGGGTTTGGGAATGTGTGGGGACTGTGTTTTTGGGTTTGGGTGTGTGAGAGGGTTGGGGTTTGTGGAATAGTTGGTCTCCACACACATTTGAAGATGACAGTCAGTACCTTCAAATCAAATTCATCGAACCCAACACCAACTTTGTGACTGCACCAAAACCAAACTATACTCTTTGTGAAAGCAATATCATCACTATATTCACAACTATGTTGATCATGATTTTGTGCCATGTTGAAACATTTTTTTTTTTTATTATCTCAAAGCTGAATCCACCAGAGAACCAGCTTTGACGGGAAGTAACATCCAAGCAAACCATTGTCAGTCAAACACCAGGCAGAAGAGTGAAGAGAGTGAGCGTCATGGTAACACTGTTGTTTGAGCCAGAGCATATGTTTCAGTGAACTGTACTAACAGATACTGCTACTGTGGGAAACCTTTGTTTCTCATTTATCTCAGAATAGCATTTCCTTGCATGGAAGACCCAGTTGTCTCTCATATGAGTGTATTAGTTTGCAGACAGAGATGGGGTCTGTGCACCTCTCATCCTGAGTCTCGGCTTTTTGCCATTTAAATGAGAATGTTAGTAGACATGTGACATCACAAAGCCAAACCACTCAGAGCTAACATGGAACCACTGCTTTCCTTGCCATGTGGCTTAGAGCCAACATGGGAACACTGTATCCTCTCCCATATTGTTCAGAGCCAACATGGAGACACTGCATTCTCTCCCATATGGTTTAGAGCCAACATGGAGATACTATATTCGCTCTCATACAGTTGAAAGCTAACATGACAGCATTGCATGATTTCTAATACTACTTGGAATCATACTGCCAGAGTTGCATTGTCTCCTATGCAGCTGTTGGCACAATGCACTCTCTCCCCTGTGGTGTAGAGCCAACATGGCAGCATAGGCCTCTTCTCTATGTAATTTAGGTGGGTTATTGTGAAACTCATGCCAGTTTCCGAGCAGCTGAAATTTCTAGGTCCCACTGTCGGGGATCCAAGATCTCACACTTTGGTAGATGCATTAATATCCACAGATGGTATTTTTGCTTTCATAGTACTTTAAATGTTAGAGTTACTGGTGGGAGTGGAGCGTTGATTAGTGAGTGGTGAGATGTTTGAGTTTTACACAGACAAGTAACATCTCAGAAAAGGTGTATTGTTTCTTGGATAGTCCAGGGAGCCAAGGGATGACATGGAGATAATCTGACCATGGCCATTTATGAGGTAATCTGACCATGGCCATTTATGAGATAATCTGACCATGGCCATTTATGAGGTAATCTGACCATGGCCATTTATGAGGTAATCCAGAAACTGAGACAGCGCTGGAGTGGTGTTATGACACACAGAGACACACTTGCGCACGCTCACACTTGCGCACGCTCGCTCGCACGCACGCACGCACACAAATCCAGTGATGTGGCCAGTGAGTTGTATATCCTGCTTGGTCATCAGCTTCTTAATGGAAGTGATGAGAGAAAGAGAACGAGAGAGACAGAGAGAGAGAGAACGAGAGAGAGTGAGAGAGAGAGAGAGGGAGAGAGACAGGGAGAGAGAAAGAGAGAGAGAGAGTGAGAGAGACAGGGAGAGAGAAAGAGAGAGTGAGTTCTGGAAGAAGCGGTTTGGAAATTTGACCATTTTAGCACGTAGTATGTTACAGTATGGCTGCACACACACTCACTCACACACACACACACACACATACACACACACCTCTCTCTCTCTCTTGCCCTCTCTTTCTCACACACACACACACATACTCTCTCTCACTCTCTCTCTCTCTCTCTCACACACACACACCACACACACACACACACACGCACACACATATACGCACATACTCTACACACACACTCTCTCTCTCTTGCCCTCTCTTTCTCACACACACACACACACACACACACACACTCTCTCTCTCTTGCCCTCTCTCTCTCTCTCTCTCTCTCTCACACACACACACTCACTCTCTCTCTCTCTCACTCACACACACACACACACACACACACACACACTCACCTGTGCACTCACACACACACACACACTCACACACACACACACAAACACAAACTCAAACTGTCCATCTTGTCTGATGATGACGCTTGCTCTGGGAGAAGGGTTCAGCACTGTTGACGTTGATGTCACTCCCTGTGGCAGTGGAGGCCAATGCGTGAGTCACACACTCGCCCACAGGTGGGGCAAGGGAGCCCAGATGTTGGGGTAGTGCCGGCTGCCCGCTGGTGTCTTTGGGCGCGTCTTTTGGTCCTCCTCTGTTGGATGTTGTGATGCATTTGTTGGGTTGCCTTGGTACAGGTGACCTGCCAGGCTGATCTATGGAGTGCCAGAGGTTCGAGGTGGGAGGGGTTTATGTTGCAGAGCTTCATGGGGTCTTTGATATAGGCCTTATAGCAACTCTTTTGTCCGCCAGCAGCCTGTTTTGCATCGCTGAGTTGCCCACAGGGGGCTTGGTGGGGTAGGTGGTGGTCAGGCATGCGGACAGAATGCCCCACCCAGCGAAGATGCTTTTTAGCCACTGCTGC
>NC_044500.1:49564557-49569557 GCF_902362185.1 Chanos chanos
AAGAATCTCATAAAAGGACTACTCAGGTAGTGAGTAACTTCATATAATGATGTATTACATTTATAATGCACTACATTCAAATGTTTCAGAATATCAGTTATGCCCAAAATAAGCATTTAAAGTGCTTGTCTGATAAACACAACATAAAATCTGCTCATTCAAGTACTAAATCATATGCTTAATAAAAAAAAATGTAATTAAATATTTACGAAGTAGCATAAATTAGAAATAGAATCAACATGAAGACAAGCCTCAAATAGCAGAGCCACTCTATCCTATATGTAGGGCTGGGTACCGAACTTTGATACTTTTATGGCACGGACCGAATTGCCTCGATACTATTGAGTATCGAAAAATCCCTTGTCGTTCAGTACTAAATTTCGATACCTAAGGAGTAAATCTTATCAACGTCAGTGTGGCAATAAGCATGCAGCATGCTTGTACAAAGATTTAATAATGCTGGTGATTGGCTCTCTACTGTAATGATACACGAACAAATCTTAAAGGCATGCAGGAAAAGCACCACGTTACACCCAGAGACAGGGCTCACATGTGCATGTGTTGTATTTTGAGAGATTTGACTACAGTGTGCGTCGCATAGTCGGTGTAAAAATGTCTAAGGGTGTGTTCACAAGTAGCATCTTTTTTTGATGGAAAACGCTGGCCAGAGCATTTTTTCAGGTGGATGGAAACACTGGCAGTGTTTGTTCCAAAAAGCAGTTGAGAGCGTCTTCTGTTGCCATAACAACAAGAAATAACAGGCTAGTTTTGCTAACGATAAGCAGTAAACACAGACACCAGAAACTCCCAGGGTCTGTCCAGTTTGGCTCCAAACAGCCTCTTTATGGTGAATGTTATGATACAGTTTGACTGTCATGTCGTATAGTTCACTGTGCTCAGAAACAAGCGCTATTAACTTCTGCGCTGCCACCTTCTCCATTTTTGGTGGTTGTTATGGGAAACAACAGGTCTCAGTACTCCACTTGTGATTGGTCAGCTGTCAGAAAAGTGCTTGATGTAGGGCGCTTTGTACTCTAATATTTTTTGTCGGGGGAGCAGTGGTTCAGGAGGTACAGCGGTCGTCTGGTAATCTCAAGGTTCTCAGTTCGACTATGGCTTATATACATTTTTATTTATCGATATTATGTTAACAGACAACTTCAAGTTGTGGTAAATAGGTTTATATTTTTTATTTTATGAAACTGCTTTGAGTGTGTATAAATGCCAAGCAGCTGAAAAATAGGACGAAAGATTCGTACCATAATGTATAATGTAATTTTCTTTTTATTAAAATGGATTTTATAAAATTGGTATTGAAAAAAGTATTGTTCAGGAACTGGTATAGAAGACAAGGTGTTGGTACTGGTACCGGTACCAGTATCAGAAATTTTTGAACGATACCCAGACCTACCTATATGCTTAGTAAAATTGTGTGCTTGGATGCACTACTGAAATATCAGCAGTGCAACAGACATTCATTACAAACTCATCTAAAGTTGGCAACACCTCGACTTTCAGTGATTCTCTCTGTAACTTTACATTTATTTTAAAAAGGTATGCATGTGTATAGGGTTGTAGCTAAGAATTCTGAGCCCCCATGCTCCAGAGTGTATAGAGTGTATAGGGTGTAGAGTGTATAGGGTGTAGAGTGTGTAGAGTTTATAGTGTGTAGAGTGTATAGTGTGTAGAGTGTATAGGGTGTAGAGTGCACAGGGTGTATAGAGTGTATAGTGTGTAGAGTGTATGGTGTGTGGAGTGTATAGTGTGTATAGAGTGGATAGAGTGTATAGAGTGTATAGTGTGTAGAGTGTATAGGGTGTAGAGTGTATAGAGTGTATATAGTATATAGAGTGTATAGGGTGTAGAGTGTATAGGGTGTAGAGTGTATAGTGTGTAGAGTGTATAGGGTGTAGAGTGTATAGAGTGTATAGTGTGTAGAGTGTATAGAGTGTATAGAGTGTATAGGGTGTAGAGTGTATAGGGTGTAGAGTGTATAGGGTGTAGAGTGTATAGAGTGTATAGAGTGTAGAGTGTATAGAGTGTATAGGGTGTAGAGTGTAGAGTGTATAGAGTGTATAGGGTGTAGAGTGTATAGGGTGTAGAGTGTATAGAGTGTAGAGTGTATAGAGTGTATAGGGTGTAGAGTGTGCAGGGTGTAGAGTGTATAGGGTGTAGAGTGTATAGAGTGTATAGAGTGTAGAGTGTATAGAGTGTATAGGGTGTAGAGTGTATAGAATGTAGAGTGTATAGAGTGTATAGGGTGTAGAGTGTATAGAGTGTGGAGTGTATAGAGTGTGGAGTGTATAGGGTGTATAGTGTATAGAGTGTGGAGTGTATAGGGTGTAGAGTGTATAGAGTGTGGAGTGTATAGGGTGTAGAGTGTATACAGTGTATAGAGTGTATAGAGTGTAGAGTGTATAGAGTGTGGAGTGTATAGGGTGTAGAGTGTATAGAGTGTGGAGTGTATAGAGTGTGGAGTGTATAGGGTCTATAGTGTATAGAGTGTGGAGTGTATAGGGTGTAGAGTGTATAGAGTGTGGAGTGTATAGGGTGTAGAGTGTATAGGGTGTAGAGTGTACAGGGTGTAGAGTGTATAGGGTGTAGAGTGTATACAGTGTATAGAGTGTATAGAGTGTAGAGTGTATAGAGTGTGGAGTGTATAGGGTGTAGAGTGTATAGAGTGTGGAGTGTATAGAGTGTGGAGTGTATAGGGTCTATAGTGTATAGAGTGTGGAGTGTATAGGGTGTAGAGTGTATAGAGTGTAGAGTGTATAGGGTGTAGAGTGTATAGAGTGTATAGAGTGTATAGGATGTAGAGTGTATATAGTGTATAGGGTGTATAGTGTAGAGTGTATAGGGTGTAGAATGTACAGGGTGTAGAGTGTATAGGGTGTAGAGTGTATAGGGTGTAGAGTGTACAGGGTGTAGAGTGTACAGGGTGTAGAGTGTATAGGGTGTAGAGTGTATATAGTGTATAGGGTGTATAGTGTATAGAGTGTATAGGGTGTAGAATGTACAGGGTGTAGAGTGTATAGGGTGTAGAGTGTATACAGTGTATAGAGTGTATAGGATGTAGAGTGTACAGGGTGTAGAGTGTACAGGGTGTAGAGTGTATAGGGTGTAGAGTGTATATAGTGTATAGGGTGTATAGTGTATAGAGTGTATAGGGTGTAGAATGTACAGGGTGTAGAGTGTATAGGGTGTAGAGTGTATACAGTGTATAGAGTGTATAGGGTGTAGAGTGTATAGGATGTAGAGTGTACAGGGTGTAGAGTGTATATAGTGTATAGGGTGTATAGTGTATAGAGTGTATAGGGTGTAGAATGTACAGGGTGTAGAGTGTATAGGGTGTAGAGTGTATACAGTGTATAGAGTGTATAGGGTGTAGAGTGTATAGGGTGTAGAGTGTACAGGGTGTAGAGTGTATAGGGTGTAGAGTGTATATAGTGTATAGGGTGTATAGGATGTAGAGTGTATAGGGTGTAGAATGTACAGGGTGTATAGTGTATAGAGTGTATAGGGTGTAGAGTGTATAGGGTGTAGAGTGTATAGAGTGTATAGAGTGTATAGGATGTAGAGTGTATAGGGTGTAGAGTGTATAGTGTGTAGAGTGTATAGGGTGTAGAGTGTATATAGTGTATAGGGTGTAGAGTGTATAGGGTGTATAGTGTGGAGTGTATAGGGTGTAGAGTGTACAGGGTGTAGAGTGTACAGGGTGTAGAGTGTATAGGGTGTAGAGTGTATATAGTGTATAGGGTGTATAGTGTAGAGTGTATAGAGTGTATAGGGTGTAGAGTGTATAGGGTGTAGAGTGTGGAGTGTATAGGGTGTAGAGTGTATATAGTGTATAGGGTGTATAGTGTAGAGTGTATAGAGTGTATAGGGTGTAGAGTGTATAGAGTGTATAGGGTGTAGAGTGTGGAGTGTATAGGGTGTAGAGTGTATAGAGTGTAGAGTGTATAGGATGTAGAGTGTATAGAGTGTATATAGTGTATAGAGTGTATAGGGTGTAGAGTGTACAGGGTGTAGAGTGTATAGGGTGTAGAGTGTATAGAGTGTATAGAGTGTATAGTGTATAGAGTGTATAGGGTGTAGAGTGTATAGAGTGTATAGGGTGTAGAGTGTGGAGTGTATAGGGTGTAGAGTGTATATAGTGTATAGAGTGTATAGGGTGTAGAGTGTATAGAGTGTATAGGGTGTAGAGTGTACAGGATGTAGAGTGTATACAGTGTATAGAGTGTATAGGGTGTGGAGTGTATACAGTGTATAGAGTGTATAGTGTATAGAGTGTATATAGTGTATAGAGTGTATAGTGTATACAGTGTATAGAGTGTATAGTGTATAGAGTTTATAGGGTGTAGAGTGTATAGAGTGTATAGTGTATAGAGTGTATAGGGTGTAGAGTGTATAGAGTGTATAGGGTGTAGAGTGTATAGAGTGTATAGGGTGTAGAGTGTACAGGATGTAGAGTGTATACAGTGTATAGAGTGTATAGGGTGTGGAGTGTATACAGTGTATAGAGTGTATAGTGTATAGAGTGTATATAGTGTATAGAGTGTATAGGGTGTAGAGTGTATAGAGTGTATAGGGTGTAGAGTGTATAGGGTGTAGAGCGTATACAGTGTGTGTAAGCCTGGACAGAACCACAGACACAGCTTAGTGAGCTAACTCACACATTTATTCAGCTTTCAACAAATACAATGTAAAACCCAATGCTTTTTCTCTCTTCTGCCTGTCTGTCTGTCTGTCTATCTGTCTGTCTCTCAGCTCTTCTCCTGAATGGATTATAAGTGAAGAGAGATCCTCTACAGGATGAAAAAATGGCTGCGCCCTTACTTGCACCTCCAGGTCCCGACAGCTTTAAGAGGTTCACCCGGGAGTCGTTGGCCAACATCGAGAAGCGCATCGCTGAAGAGAAGAAGAAAAAGCCCGTTAAGCCCCGGTCCGACAGCAGTCATCGTGACGATGACGATGACAACAAACCCAAGCCCAACAGTGAC
>NC_044500.1:49577057-49582057 GCF_902362185.1 Chanos chanos
CTCTCTCTGTCTGTCTCTCTCTCTCTCTCTCTCTCTCTCTCTCTCTCTCCACAGACGTTTATAGTGCTAAACAAAGGGAAAACAATCTTCCGCTTCAGTGCCACACCCTCCTTGTATATCATTAGCCCTTTTAACTTGTTAAGGCGAATAGCTATTAAAATTTTGATACATTCATATCCTTTTTAACGCTGCCACCGTTTTTATGTTCGTTTTTGGATTGTGTGTCTAGTGATTCTTACAATGCATTTTACTGATCTAAGGAATATGTCTGGGTTTGATTACAGTTTAGTTTATTATGTCTGTGTTTGATTACAGTTTGATTGATTATGTCTGTGTTTTGGTTACAGTTTGATTGATTATACCTGGGTTTGATTACAGTTTGATTGATTATGTCTGGGTTTGGTTACAGTTTGATTGATTATGTCTGGGTTTGGTTACAGTTTGATTTATTATGTCTGGATTTGATTACAGTTTGATTGATTATGTCTGGGTTTGGTTACAGTTTGATTTATTATGTCTGGGTTTGGTTACAGTTTGATTTATTATGTCTGTGTTTGGTTACGGTTTGATTGATTATGTCTGGGTTTGGTTACAGTTTGATTGATTATGTCTGTGTTTGGTTACAGTTTGATTGATTATGTCTGGGTTTGATTACAGTTTGGTTTATTATGTCTGGGTTTGATTACAGTTTGATTGATTATGTCTGGGTTTGATTACAGTTTGGTTAGGTTAGGTTACATGTTAGAATGGTGATGAGAGTTCATCTTCAGAGCCTGCTTTTGGCATGGCCTCACTGCTGAGTGGTAAATGTAAGTGTATGGATTTGTGATTTTGTGATTGTCATGTTATGGACATGTGATTGTCATGTTATGGACATGTGACTGCGTGTGTTCAGGGACGGTAATGCACTCCAGATGTTCCTTAACTCCTGTTCGCACAGTTTTCAGCATGATCATTATGTGTACAATTCTGACCAACTGTGTGTTCATGACATTCAGCAATCCACCAGAGTGGTCCAAACAAGTGGAGTAAGTCCTATTCTATTCTATTCCATTCTATTCTGTTCTGTTCTGTTCTGTTCTGTTCTGTTCTGTTCTGTTCTATTCTGTTCTATTCTATTCTGTTCTGTTCTGTTCTGTTCTGTTCTATTCTATTCTGTTCTGTTCTGTTCTGTTCTGTTCTGTTCTGTTCTGTTCTGTTCTGTTCTGTTCTATTCTATTCTGTTCTGTTCTGTTCTGTTCTGTTCTGTTCTCTTCTGCCATGAATTACTTTTGAGTTTGATGTCCTCTGACGGTCTGTGTGGGCACGCCTCTGCCATGTGCAGGTATACCTTCACAGGGATCTACACTTTTGAGTCTCTCACCAAGATTGTGGCCAGGGGCTTCTGCATAGATGACTTCACCTTCCTCAGAGACCCCTGGAACTGGCTGGACTTCATGGTTATCTCTATGGCGTAAGTGTGACCTCTCTCTAAATCTACACAAACATCACTGAAACATTTCATGTGTCATCTCTGTCGTCGTTCTGGGCATGTGCAGAAATGGCCCTGCTCTTCTGAGAGTGAATCCGGGGACTCGGGGAGAGGTTTGTCCATTTCACAGTTACCGAATGAGATAGCGTCCCACAGAGGAACTGACATGTAAGGTTTCACTTCCGCTGATTCGTCACATCAAGGATTTCACCAGTACTTATATTTTATTTGGGATTTTCTTCAACACATGGTCTTTGAACGGTGTTGTTTCGGTGGACGGTCGACTCCAGCGCTGTGAATCAGGGCCGTGGGACTACACGAGGGCGCAACTTCCGTAGCTCTCACAGGGAGGCAGGAGTCGTTAGGGAGGAGTGTGGGAGGCAGGAGTAGCCGTCGTTAGGGAGGAATGTGGGAGGCAGGAGTAGCCCTCGTTAGGGATGAGTGTGGGAGGCAGGAGTAGCCGTCGTTAGGGAGGAGTTTGGGAGGCAGGAGTAGCCGTTTTTAGAGGGGGAGTGTGGGAGTAATTTGGCTGAGAGCAGGAGAACCAGGAGCACTCTCAGGAGAACAGGGGTCGCCCAGAATGTTCCATCTTTACTCTTGCACACTTCACGCAGGAGGAGGTGGATAGGAACTGAATGACTCCACTCTCTCTCGTCTACTTTTCTTCCTTTCCTGTGTCCATCATTCTCTCTCTCTCTCTCTCTCTCGCTCTCTCTCTCCCTCCACTAGCCTCAGTGAGTTTTATGCCCATTTGTTCTCTGTTCCAGACTAATTCAGAAAGACAGTGTGGATCTGTCTCTCTCCTCATCTCCCACCATTTAACCCTCTGCATCAGACGGCTTTGACTCTGTCAGGAAACAAAATATTTCCCCATGAAGAAAACTTAAAAGGGGTTTTGCACAGGGATGCACCAATCCAATACCGATATCAGTCCGATAATGACTCAAATAGCTGGATCGGTAACCGGTGCCAATGAGGTCGATCTGTTTGACTCAGCTCTATTCTCTGTGCACACTATCATTTTCGTGCCATTTTCCAAATGTTCTACGCCCACACAAAAAATGCAGAAATGCCTTAGTGTTTGTTGCTATGCCATTAAGAAGCTGTCCCACCAACTACTTGATTGCCCAGGTCGCGTCCAAAATCGCCGCTCCACGTAGGGTTTGAACCACCATTCAGGTTGTTTTCCATCTCATAAGCACAGTGAATATAAAGCTTGTCTTCTGTCTTGGACCAGTGCACGTGCATTGTACAGTATGATGATCTGTAACTGAAGATAGATAGATAAATAACAATTCAATAAATTTATATAAATATATATATATATATATATATATATATATATATATATACATCTATTTGTTAGATTTTGCTTTATAAAGTTAGGAAAGCAATGTTTAAGTCAAGCCCGCTGTTGCCTTACACATAAAAGAAAGATCCCAGTCTCTTCCACACAGTGAGGCATACAGCTTATTAAAAACTGGTATCAGATCAGAAATCAGTATCGGCCGATACCCAAAGCCCAGGTACCGGTATCGGTATCTGGACTGAAAAAGTCGTATTGGTGCATCCCTAGTTTTGCATCATTGCAGCACATACAGTATTTAGGTCTCAGTCTTCATGTTTTACTTCATGTGGGGGGCATGTCTTAAACTGACCCTCGAGTTTAGTCCAAATGTCTCCAAAATGTTTTATGTAACAGAGCATTTGGAGAGGAAAGAGAATGAACATCAGATATTGTGTGTGGTCTAGTGCTGATATTCCCTCAGATATTTCCTTAACTGCTGCGTATAAAACCAAAGCTGCACTGACCCAAAGTCACCATCACGCCCTGTACTCTGTGATTTTAACTGAAAAGCCGTGACTGCATTTTTGAAGTGTGATGTTACTGATTATGCATTGTTTGTAAAATTATTGCTATTTATGCCTTTTCCCCCTCTCTCTCTCTCTCTCTCTCTCTCTCTCTCTCTCTCTGTGAGTATAACTCTGTTGTAATCCATTCTGCAGGTATATAACAGAATTTGTAAACCTAGGCAATGTCTCAGCCCTGCGCACGTTTAGGGTTCTGAGGGCTTTGAAAACTGTTGCTGTTATCCCAGGTAAGAGCCCTCCGGGACAGCAGGGGGCGCCATTTTGCTGTGTCTCCTGTTGCGCTCCCTTCTTTTTCTTCCTCCTCCGTCCGTTTCTCTCTCTTTCCTCTTGTTGGACAGGCTGTGCGTGCTGTTTCCTCCCAGTTCAGTGGTGGTACTGGTGCCAGTGGTGTGGTGTGTTGTGTTGTAGATGTCGTGTGTGTGTGTGTGTTGTGTCATTGTGTTTGTTTCTGTGTGTGATCCTCCCTTGTTGCAGATATATTACAGAGTTTGTGGACCTGGGGAATGTGTCCGCACTCAGAACCTTCAGGGTTCTCCGAGCTCTCAAAACTATTTCTGTCATACCAGGTGAGAATGCATTTAAACCCGAAGGCTGGGCTGCCTCTCGACACGACCTACGGTTGTTATTATTATTATTATTATTATCGTTATTATTATTATTATCGTTATTATTATTATTATTACTTTTATTACTTCTATTACTTTCATTATTTTCGTTATTCTTCTGTTTCGTCTTCTTCTTCTTCTTCTTCTTCTTCTCCTTCTTCTTCTTCTTCTTCTTCTTCTTCTTCTCCTTCTTCTTCTTCTTCTTCTCGTTCTCCCAGTTTTTAGTTTTTATTTCAGAAATCAAAAATGGTAGCAAAACATTTTTGATAGGCTTTGCAGTCTACTGCGTGTCCACTGATGCCAGTCAGACAAACAGACAGTTTTTAAGATGGAGTCCAAACGTCTCTGAGGGGAAACTGAGACCGCGCTTCATTCCGCAGATTAGATCAACTCAGCAGTTTCTCTTCTGTTGTTATATTAGGAATATTTCCACTCTCTCTGTCATGACCAGCTGAGGCGCCTGCTCAACCTCAGCATCAGGAGTAGACTGAGCCCAGGTCGCTCTAGTAAAAATAATATTTAAATCCAGACGAGTGAATCTTGTGTAAAAACTGTAAAAAGGCAAAAGCTGGAAAACAGCAGTTAAAATAATGATGGATCAGATTATAGGAACACTGATAATGCAGTTATCAGTGTGTATCCAAAAGCTTACACACACATTTTCCCTCATTACACACACGTTTTTAATCCTTAATTACTCAAAACACAATTCTTTACTCAAATTCAAATAACACTAATACACTAATACAAATTTCAATGTTGTCTTGTCGAACACGCCAACATTTCCGTCCATAAGGCGCTGGAATCTCTCGCCGTCTCTTTCCATCTTAACACGAGCATTTCATCCATGGTCAGAGCCCTTAGAAGCTTTGCTTTGCTGTAGCTCAGCCTGGTCATCAGAGGCCCCCGCCTCTACCACAGGACAGTGGGTCATTATAGTGGACCACCACAGGATAGTGGGTCATTATAGTGGACTACCACAGGACAGTAGGTGATTACAGTGGACTACCACAGGACAGTGGGTGATTACAGTGGACTACCACAGGACAGTG
>NC_044500.1:49587057-49597057 GCF_902362185.1 Chanos chanos
TCCTTACTGCACTATAACCCTCCTTACTGTACTATAACCCTCCTTACTGTACTATAACCCCCCCTTACTGCACTATAACCCTCCTTACTGTACTATAACCCTTCTTACTGTACTATAACCCCCCTTACTGCACTATAACCCACCTTACTGTACTATAACCCCCCCTTACTGCACTATAACCCTCCTTACTGCACTATAACCCTCCTTACTGTACTATAACCCTCCTTACTGTACTATAACCCCCCTTACTGTACTATAACCCCCCCTTACTGCACTATAACCCTCCTCACTGCACTATAACCCTCATTACTGTACTATAACCCCCTTACTGTACTATAACCCTCCTTACTGCACTATAACCCTCCTTACTGTACTATAACCCTCCTCACTGCACTATAACCCTCCTTACTGTACTATAACCCCCTTACTGTACTATAACCCTCCTTACTGCACTATAACCCTCCTTACTGTACTATAACCCTCCTCACTGCACTATAACCCTCCTTACTGTACTATAACCCCCTTACTGTACTATAACCCTCCTTACTGTACTATAACCCCCTTACTGTACTATAACCCCCTTACTGTGCTATAACCCTCCTTACTGTATTATAACCCCCTTACTGCACTATAACCCCCCCTTACTGCACTATAACCCCCTTACTGCACTATACCCCCCTCTTACTGTACTATAACCCCCTTACTGCACTGTAACCCTCCTTACTGTACTATAACCCTCCTCACTGCACTATAACCCTCCTTACTGTACTATAACCCCCCCTTACTGCACTATAACCCTCCTTACTGTACTATAACCCTCCTTACTGTACTATAACCCTCCTTACTGCACTATAACCCTCCTTACTGCACTGTAACCCCCCCTTACTGCACTATAACCCTCCTTACTGTACTATAACCCTCCTTACTGTACTATAACCCCCTTACTGTACTATAACCCTCCTTACTGCACTATAACCCTCCTTACTGTACTATAACCCTCCTTACTGTACTATAACCCCCCCTACTGTACTATAACGCCTTACTGTACTATAACCCTCCTTACTGCACTATAACCCTCCTTACTGTACTATAACCCCCTTACTGTACTATAACCCCCCCTTACTGCACTATAACCCCCTTACTGCACTATTACCCCCTTACTGTACTATAACCCCCTTACTTTACTATAACCCTCCTTACTCTACTGTAACCCTCCTTACTGTACTTTAACCCCCCTTACTGTACTATAACCCCCTTACTGTACTATAACCCTCCTTACTGCACTATAACCTTCCTTACTGTACTATAACCCCCTTACTGTACTATAACCCCTTACTGTGCTATAACCCTCCTTACTGTATTATAACCCCCTTACTGCACTATAACCCCCCCCCCTTACTGCACTATAATCCTCCTCACTGCACTGTAACCCTCCTTACTGTACTATAACCCCCTTACTGTACTATAACCCTCCTTACTGCACTATAACCCTCCTTACTGTACTATAACCCTCCTCACTGCACTATAACCCTCCTTACTGTACTATAACCCTCCTTACTGTACTATAACCCCCTTACTGCACTATAATCCTCCTTATTGTACTATAACCCCCTTACTGCAATGTAACCTTCTTTACTGTACTATAACTCTCCTTACTGTACTATAACCCCCTTACTGTACTATAACCCCCCTTACTGTACTATAACCCCCTTACTGTACTATAACCCTCCTTACTGCACTATAACCCTCCTTACTGTACTATAACCCCCTTACTGTACTGTAACCCCCCCTTACTGTACTATAACCCCCCCTACTGTACTATAACGCCTTACTGTACTATAACCCTCCTTACTGCACTATAACCCTCCTTACTGTACTATAACCCCCTTACTGTACTATAACCCCCCCTTACTGCACTATAACCCCCTTACTACACTATAACCCCCTTTCTGTTCTATAACCCTCCTTACTGCACTATAACCCTCCTTACTGTACTATAACCCTCCTCACTGCACTATAACCCTCCTTCCTGTACTATAACCCCCTTACTGTACTATACCCCCCCCTTACTGCACTATAACCCCCTTACTGCACTATAACCCCCTTACTGTACTATAACCCTCCTTACTCTACTGTAACCCTCCTTACTGTACTATAACCCCCCCTTACTGTACTATAACCCCCTTACTGTACTATAACCCTCCTTACTGCACTATAACCCTCCTTACTGTACTATAACCCCCTTACTGTACTATAACCCCATTACTGTGCTATAACCCTCCTTACTGTATTATAACCCCCTTACTGCACTATAACCCTCCTCACTGCACTATAACCCTCCTTACTGTACTATAACCCCCTTACTGTACTATAACCCTCCTTACTGCACTATAACCCTCCTTACTGTACTATAACCCTCCTCACTGCACTATAACCCTCCTTACTGTACTATAACCCCCTTACTGTACTATAACCCTCCTTACTGCACTATAACCCTCCTTACTGTACTATAACCCTCCTTACTGTACTATAACCCTCCTCACTGCACTATAACCCTCCTTACTGTACTATAACCCCCTTACTGTACTATAACCCTCCTTACTGCACTATAACCCTCCTTACTGTACTATAACCCCCTTACTGTACTATAATCCTCCTTATTGTACTATAACCCCCTTACTGCAATGTAACCTTCTTTACTCAACTATAACTCTCCTTACTGTACTATAACCCCCCTTACTGTACTATAACCCTCCTTACTGTACTATAACCCCCCCTTACTGCACTATAACCCTCCTCACTGCACTATAACCCTCATTACTGTACTATAACCCCCTTACTGTACTATAACCCTCCTTACTGCACTATAACCCTCCTTACTGTACTATAACCCTCCTCACTGCACTATAACCCTCCTTACTGTACTATAACCCCCTTACTGTACTATAACCCTCCTTACTGCACTATAACCCTCCTTACTGTACTATAACCCTCCTCACTGCACTATAACCCTCCTTACTGTACTATAACCCCCTTACTGTACTATAACCCTCCTTACTGTACTATAACCCCCTTACTGTACTATAACCCCCTTACTGTGCTATAACCCTCCTTACTGTATTATAACCCCCTTACTGCACTATAACCCCCCCTTACTGCACTATAACCCCCTTACTGCACTATAACCCCCCCCCCCCCTTACTGCACTATAATCCTCCTCACTGCACTGTAACCCTCCTTACTGTACTATAACCCCCTTACTGTACTATAACCCTCCTTACTGCACTATAACCCTCCTTACTGTACTATAACCCTCCTCACTGCACTATAACCCTCCTTACTGTACTATAACCCTCCTTACTGTACTATAACCCCCTTACTGCACTATAATCCTCCTTATTGTACTATAACCCCCTTACTGCAATGTAACCTTCTTTACTGTACTATAACTCTCCTTACTGTACTATAACCCCCTTACTGTACTATAACCCCCCCTTACTGTACTATAACCCCCTTACTGTACTATAACCCTCCTTACTGCACTATAACCCTCCTTACTGTACTATAACCCCCTTACTGTACTGTAACCCCCCCTTACTGTACTATAACCCCCCCTACTGTACTATAACGCCTTACTGTACTATAACCCTCCTTACTGCACTATAACCCTCCTTACTGTACTATAACCCCCTTACTGTACTATAACCCCCCCTTACTGCACTATAACCCCCTTACTACACTATAACCCCCTTTCTGTTCTATAACCCTCCTTCCTGTACTATAACCCCCTTACTGTACTATAACCCTCCTCACTGCACTATAACCCTCCTTCCTGTACTATAACCCCCTTACTGTACTATACCCCCCCCTTACTGCACTATAACCCCCTTACTGCACTATAACCCCCTTACTGTACTATAACCCTCCTTACTCTACTGTAACCCTCCTTACTGTACTATAACCCCCCCTTACTGTACTATAACCCCCTTACTGTACTATAACCCTCCTTACTGCACTATAACCCTCCTTACTGTACTATAACCCCCTTACTGTACTATAACCCCATTACTGTGCTATAACCCTCCTTACTGTATTATAACCCCCTTACTGCACTATAACCCTCCTCACTGCACTATAACCCTCCTTACTGTACTATAACCCCCTTACTGTACTATAACCCTCCTTACTGCACTATAACCCTCCTTACTGTACTATAACCCTCCTCACTGCACTATAACCCTCCTTACTGTACTATAACCCCCTTACTGTACTATAACCCTCCTTACTGCACTATAACCCTCCTTACTGTACTATAACCCTCCTTACTGTACTATAACCCTCCTCACTGCACTATAACCCTCCTTACTGTACTATAACCCCCTTACTGTACTATAACCCTCCTTACTGCACTATAACCCTCCTTACTGTACTATAACCCCCTTACTGTACTATAATCCTCCTTATTGTACTATAACCCCCTTACTGCAATGTAACCTTCTTTACTCAACTATAACTCTCCTTACTGTATTATAACCCCCCTTACTGTACTATAACCCCCCTTACTGTACTATAACCCCCTTACTGTACTATAACCCCCTTACTGTACTATAACCCTCCTTACTGTACTATAACCCCCCTTACTGCACTATAACTCCCCTCATTGTACTATAACCCCTTACTGTACTTTACCCCCTTACTGTACTATATCTCCTTACTTTATACAACCTGCTTACTGCACTGTAACCACCTCACCTAATCACCCTCATGGTTATGGATGAATTGGTTCTGTGGAAAATTATGGTACTATAACCCTATATTGTACTATAACCCCCTTGCTGTACTATAACCCCTTATTGTACTATAAGCCTTTACTGTACTACATCCCTGTTGTCCTCTATAATTCTCTTACTGTACAATAATCCCTTACTATACGATAAGCCTCTTACTGCACTTTATCTCCTTACTGTACTATGACCCCTTACTGTACTAAGACCCCTTATTGTACTGTAACCCCCTTACTGTACTAGGGAGAGAGAGAGACAGAGAGAGAGAAATAGTGAGTTCGCCTGTGGATGTGTTTATATGTGTGTATGGTTGTGTCAGTAGGGCAGACTCTAGACCCTCCTCTGTGTGTGTGTGTGTGTGTGTGTGTGTGTGTATGTGTGTGTGTGTGTGTGTGTGTGTGTGTGTGAGTGTGTGTGTGTGTGTGTGCGCGTGTGTGCGCGCGCGTGTGTGTGTGTGTGTGTGTGTGTGTGTGTGTGTGTGTGCGCGTGTGTGCGCGCGTGTGTGTGTGTGTGTGTGTGTGTGTATGTGTGTGTGTGTGTGTGTGTGTGTGTGTATGTGTGTGTGTGTGTGTGTGTGTGTGTGTGTGTGTGTGTGTGTGCGCGTGTGTTGCTGTGTTCAGGGCTGAGAGCCATTGTGGGGTGTGTGTGTGTGTGTGTGTGTGTGTTGCTGTGTTCAGGGCTGAAGACCATTGTGTGTGTGTGTGTGCGTGTGCGTGTGCGCGCGTGTTGCTGTGTTCAGGGCTGAAGACCATTGTGGGTGGGTGTGTGTGTGTGCGTGTGTGTGTGTGTGTGAGTGTGTGTGTGTGCGTGCGCGCGTGTGTGTGTGTGTGTGCGTGCGTGCGCGTGTGTTGCTGTGTTCAGGGCTGAAGACCATTGTGGGTGTGTATGTGTGTGTGTGTGTGTGTGTGTTGCTGTGTTCAGGGCTGAAGACCATTGTGGGTGTGTGTGTGTGTGCGTGTGTGTGTGTGTGTGTGTGTGTACGTGTGTTGCTGTGTTCAGGGCTGAAGACCATTGTGGGTGTGTGTGTTGCTGTGTTCAGGGCTGAAGACCATTGTGGGGGCTCTGATCCAGTCGGTGAAGAAGCTGAGTGATGTCATGATCCTGACCGTGTTCTGTCTCAGCGTGTTCGCTCTGATCGGGCTTCAGCTCTTCATGGGAAACCTACGACAGAAGTGCGTTATCTGGCCAATCAGCAACCAAACAGAGATTTATCTGGCCAATGGGAGTAAGGGCTTCGACTGGAACGAGTACATCATGAATGACAGTGAGTGAATGGGCCATTCACACCAGGAATGATAGTAATGAGGGGGGGCAGGAAGGAGCTGAATGATGAGTATTAATGTGAATAATAATAATGAGGGGGGGGGGGGTTAATGTGAATAATAATAATGAGGGGGGGCGTTAATGTGAATAATAATGATGGAGGGACAGGAAGGAGCTGAATGATGAGTATTAATGTGATTATTTGGGCTCCTGCTGTTACTGCTGTGATGATGATGATGATGATGACAATGAGGATGAGGATGATGATGAAAGTTGACAGTAAACCATACACAGGGATGAAGACACAGAACTTTACTCGTTTGTGACCGTTTCGGAACGTAAAAGCTAAACGAGGTGCTTTACAGTTTACGAAAAACCAAATGGTTAAAAAAGAAGAAAATGCGTTTTTAGAAAAGCCTGTGGTCGTAACGGAACCATTTAAGGTATCTGACATAGAACCACACACTGCAGCTCTGCCAGACATTTCTCCATCACACAAAGTCCTGTATTAGGGGAAAACCCTGTCCACGGCACTTTTTTTTATAAAACTGAAACATGAAAAATACGTGACATTTGCAGTTTTATACTGAATTAGCCTCTGGGGAAAGACGCTCTGCTCACGTCCTAAGGAGATTCCGTGGTGCTTGATTTAAGGACGTGAGTTCAGTGTTGAGTCTCCATGTGCACTGCTTAACGCGTCTCATTTCCTGCCTTAGCAAACTTCTACTTCGTGCCCGGGCAGCTGGATGCTCTCCTGTGTGGGAACAGCTCAGATTCCGGGTGAGGCGCTCACACAAACACCCCAGTACATACAGTATGTTTAAAACCCCCTGCAGAGTGTACAATACACACACACGCACACACACACACACACACACACACACACACACACACGCACACGCACATGCACCCACGCACGCACACACACACACACGCACACACACACACACGCACACACACACACACACACAGACAGACACACACACACATACACACACACACGCATGCACGCACACACACACACATACACACGCACACACACACGCACACACACGCACGCACACACACACACACGCATACGCGCGCACACACACACACACACGCACGCACACACACACACACACGCACACACACACGCACACACACACACACGCACACATACAAACGCACACACACACACACGCACACGTACACACACCACACATACACACGCACACGCTCACACACACGTGGGCACACACACACACACAAGCACACACACACACACATACGCGCGCAAGTGCACACACACACACATGCACACACATGCACACACGCGCGCAGACACACACACGCACGCACGCACATGCACACGCGCACACACACATACACACACATACACACGCACACACACACACACACACGCACGCACACACATACACACATACAAATACACATACAAATACACACATAAACGCACACTGGCAGGAGTGTTACAGTGTTGCACTGCACTTACCCATGCATCATATCCTGCATGGTTATTACACACTAACAGATGAGAATAGACGAGTAATAAACATGTCACAGGCTCCCATTCATCTTCCTCATAGCCCGTCTTTGTGTTTGAATGGTGTGTATATGTGCGTGTGTGTGTGTGTGTGCGCGTGTGCGTGCGTGTGCGTGCGTGTTTATGCGCGTGCGTGCGTGTGTGTGTGTGTGTGTGTGTGTGTGTGTGAAATGCAGGAGGTGTCCAGAGGGCTACACGTGTATGAAGGCTGGTCGTAACCCTAACTATGGCTACACCAGCTTTGACTCTTTTGGCTGGGCCTTTCTCGCCCTCTTCCGACTGATGACACAGGACTTTTGGGAGAACCTCTACCAGCTGGTCAGCATCACTCTCTTTGTCTTCTTCTCTCTCTCTTTTTCTCTCTCTTGTCTTTCTCCCTACATCTTTCAAAGATGAGTTGAGAAATCAGTTAGAGTCCATGTGCTGTTTTAGCAGAATTAGAAGGAACCCCAAATATGACCTTATAGTCTCCATAGGTAAGAGCCTCACGGCTGAATCTGCATGATGGAGCTTTGGGTGGGCGGGGCTTTGCGGGGCGGGGCTTGACAGACTGTGGTACCACAGTGGACTGAACGCAGCGCTTTGGTTTGTTTTTGACTGGAACTCACAGTGTTTTACAGTGTTATTGTGTTGACTCCTCTGAGTAAAACTGAGGGAATTCTCTGATCCGTCTCCCACTGTGGCAGACCCTGCGTGCAGCTGGAAAGACCTACATGATTTTCTTTGTGTTGGTGATCTTTGTGGGGTCGTTCTACCTGGTCAACCTCATCCTGGCTGTGGTTGCCATGGCCTACGAGGAGCAGAACCAGGCAACCATTGAGGAGGCGGAGCAAAAGGAGGCGGAGTTCAAAGCTATGTTAGAACAGCTGAAGAAACAACAGGAGGAGACACAGGTAAACACACACACACACACACACACACACACGTCAGACGCGTTGTCACCCACTGGAAAGACTCCGTTAGGTTTAGGTGAGGGGGGGTGCCTGGGTAGAGCGTGCAGGAGGCAGCACAAGGCATAAAAAGTACACTGCCAAAATCGCAGCGTTTTGTTTACAGCACATCGAAAATGGTGGACGAGGCTACCGACTTTTGTCTGACGATTTTGGCGTTGGCCCTTACCGCCAGAGGTTTCCGAATCTCGTCTTCACTCCAGTCAGACATTTTCGTTGCTGTCTTCGTGTTCTTCTTCACCCTCAGATGTTTGTATTCTTCCAGTTTTACGCCAGTCGCATGTTAGAAATGGCATCAACACACCCACCCGCTCGCATTGCATTCTCCGGACTATAATCCACTCTATTCCCCGGACTATAATCCACTCTATCCGCACATGGATTCAGTCGAACATACAGCAGAGTTGGTACTAGGGAGCTGGTAGAATAAAGTCCCTTTAGGATCTGATCCGAAGGTCTGACTGATTCAGGCATTTGTGTTCACACATACAGCCCCTCTGGTTAGAGTCTAGATTATTTTAGGGTTGCATTGCATGTGTGAAAGGTGCCACACACAAATACACACACAAAAGCACACACTCACACAAATACACACACAAAAGCACACAAATACACACACAAAAGCACACACACACACGTACAGAACAGGGAAACACATGTATACAATTTGCAGGACACACAAACACAAACGCATGGATTTTTTACAAAGAGGCATGTTTTACAGAAAGCAAAAACACATGTTGAAATGTAGGCTGAAGACTGTGCAGGCCAGTGTCTTTATGTGGTTCTTCGCTGAGTTTCCCCCCGTGTAATGGTCAAATCTGTTGAACTGTGTATGTGATACCCTTCTCCTCTGTCAGTATAGGATTTATCAGAACATATGTTCCCGTCTTTTGGCCAGTCTGTCTTTCCTTCCTCTTTCCAATCACACTGCTGCTCTTTTCTGTCCTCAGCCTGGAACCCGCTTTCTCTCTCTCTCTCTCTCTCTCTCTCTCTCTCTCCCCCTCTCCCTTTCTGACCTTTCTGTAACTTTAAATCCATCATTTTTATCCATAGTTTTAATTTCTCTCTTTTCACTCTCTCTCCTCCTTTCCCTACATCAGATGATCTCACCTGTCCTGTCTGTCTCTCTGCGTCAGGCCAACGCCATGGCCACGTCAGCTGGCAGGGTGTCTCACCTGTCCTGTCTGTCTCTCTGTGTCAGGCCAACGCCATGGCCACGTCAGCTGGCATGGTGTCTCACCTGTCCTGTCTGTCTCTCTGCGTCAGGGCACGGTGTCTCACCTGTCCTGTCTGTCTCTCTGTGTCAGGCCAACGCCATGGCCACGTCAGCTGGCACGGTGTCTCACCTGTCCTGTCTGTCTCTCTGTGTCAGGCCAACGCCATGGCCACGTCAGCTGGCAGGGTGTCTCACCTGTCCTGTCTGTCTCTCTGCGTCAGGTCACGGTGACTCACCT
>NC_044500.1:49602057-49609557 GCF_902362185.1 Chanos chanos
TACTCCCACACTCACTACCCACACTCACTACTCCCACACTCACTACCCACACTCACTACCCACACTCACTACTCTCACACTCACTACCCACACTCACTACTCCCACACTCACTACCCACACTCACTACCCACACTCACTACTCCCACACTCACTACCCACACTCACTACCCACACTCACTACCCACACTCACTACTCCCACACTCACTACTCCCACACTCACTACCCACACTCACTACTCCCACACTCACTACCCACACTCACTACCCACACTCACTACTCCCACACTCACTACTCCCACACTCACTACCCACACTCACTACCCACACTCACTACCCACACTCACTACTCCCACACTCACTACCCACACTCACTACCCACACTCACTACCCACACTCACTACTCTCACACTCACTACTCCCACACTCACTACTCCCACACTCACTACCCACACTCACTACCCACACTCACTACTCCCACACTCACTACTCCCACACTCACTACCCACACTCACTACCCACACTCACTACTCCCACACTCACTACTCCCATTACCCACACTCACTACCCACACTCACTACTCCCACACTCACTACTCCCACACTCACTACCCACACTCACTACCCACACTCACTACCCACACTCACTACTCACACTCCCACACTCACTACCCACACTCACTACCCACACTCACTACTCACACACTCACTACTCACACTCCCACACTCACTACCCACACTCACTACTCACACTCCCACACTCACTACCCACACTCACTACCCACACTCACTACTCCCACACTCACTACCCACACTCACTACTCCCACACTCACTACCCACACTCACTACCCACACTCAGTACTCACACTCACTACTCCCACACTCACTACTCCCACACTCACTACCCACACTCACTACTCCCACACTCACTACTCCCACACTCACTACCCACACTCACTACCCACACCCACTACCCACACTCACTACCCATACTCACTACTCACACTCACTACTCCCACACTCACTACTCCCACACTCACTACCCACACTCACTACCCACACTCACTACTCACACTCACTACCCACACTCACTACCCACACTCACTACTCACACTCCCACACTCACTACCCACACTCACTACTCCCACACTCACTACTCACACTCCCACACTCACTACCCACACTCACTACTCCCACACTCACTACTCCCACACTCACTACCCACACTCACTACCCACACTCACTACTCACACTCCCACAGTCACTACCCACACTCACTACCCACACTCACTACTCCCACACTCACTACTCCCACACTCACTACTCCCACACTCACTACCCACACTCACTACTCCCACACTCACTACTCCCACACTCACTACCCACACTCACTACCCACACTCACTACTCCCACACTCACTACTCCCACACTCACTACCCACACTCACTACCCACACTCACTACTCCCACACTCACTACTCCCACACTCACTACCCACACTCACTACCCACACTCACTACCCACACTCACTACTCACACTCCCACACTCACTACCCACACTCACTACCCACACTCACTACTCCCACACTCACTACCCACACTCAGTACTCACACTCACTACTCCCACACTCACTACTCCCACACTCACTACCCACACTCACTACTCCCACACTCACTACTCCCACACTCACTACCCACACTCACTACCCACACCCACTACCCACACTCACTACCCATACTCACTACTCACACTCACTACTCCCACACTCACTACTCCCACACTCACTACCCACACTCACTACCCACACTCACTACTCACACTCACTACCCACACTCACTACCCCACACTCACTACTCACACTCCCACACTCACTACCCACACTCACTACTCCCACACTCACTACTCACACTCCCACACTCACTACCCACACTCACTACTCCCACACTCACTACTCCCACACTCACTACCCACACTCACTACCCACACTCACTACTCACACTCCCACACTCACTACCCACACTCACTACCCACACTCACTACTCCCACACTCACTACTCCCACACTCACTACTCCCACACTCACTACCCACACTCACTACTCCCACACTCACTACTCCCACACTCACTACCCACACTCACTACTCCCACACTCACTACCCACACTCACTACCCACACTCACTACTCCCACACTCACTACTCCCACACTCACTACCCACACTCACTACCCACACTCACTACACCCACACTCACTACTCCCACACTCACTACTCCCACACTCACTACCCACACTCACTACTCCCACACTCACTACTCCCACACTCACTACCCACACTCACTACCCACACTCACTACTCACACTCCCACACTCACTACCCACACTCACTACCCACACCCACTATACACATTCACTACTCACACTCCCACACTCACTACCCACACTCACTACACACATTCACTACTCACACTCCCACACTCACTATCCACACTCACTACCCACACTCACTACCCACACCCACTACACACATTCACTACTCACACTCCCACACTCACTACCCACACTCACTACCCACACTCACTACCCACACTCACTACTCCCACACTCACTACCCACACTCACTACCCACACTCACTACCCACACTCACTACTCCCACACTCACTACCCACACTCACTACTCCCACACTCACTACTCCCACACTCACTACCCACACTCACTACTCACACTCACTACCCACACTCACTACCCACACTCACTACTCACACTCCCACACTCACTACCCACACTCACTACCCACACTCACTACTCCCACACTCACTACTCCTACACTCACTACTCCCACACTCACTACCCACACTCACTACCCACACTCACTACTCACACTCCCACACTCACTACCCACACTCACTACCCACACTCACTACCCACACCCACTACACACATTCACTACTCACACTCCCACACTCACTACCCACACTCACTACCCACACTCACTACACACATTCACTACTCACACTCCCACACTCACTATCCACACTCACTACCCACACTCACTACCCACACCCACTACACACATTCACTACTCCCACACTCTCACACTCACTATCCACACTCACTACCCACACTCACTACCCACACTCACTACTCCCACACTCTCTCCCTGCTCCCACACTCACCACTGTGAATGACACCTCCCACCACTACTGGAGACAAAAAAGGAGGAGTCTATGTGGACATGCTGTCCTCCTTAGAGAAACATGCATATTCTTTATAATGCCCAGTCCTCATGATCCCAACCAAATGGCTAATTATGATTAAAATATTGAAACACTCCTACAGCGTCCACTGACACACACCTCCCTTCTGCAGCATCAGATATCCATCCAAATCTTCTGTTTACCTCTCTGTGTCTTCCACCTGTCCCTAGACCTTTTCTCACCTTTTCTCTTTCTGCCTTCACTCTACCTACTACCTCTGTACTTGTGCTCAGAGAAGGTGTGGTGCTAGAGACACCTTTCCCTTTCTGATAACAGCATTCCGCCTCCTCTTAGTTAGCATGGTAGACTGACATCCTTATACTCTCAGTCTGGGTTTTGCCTTTATCCTCTCCTGTTTAGCATGATGCTAGGTCCAGCTCTCGCGGGCTCTCAGCCCACCTGACTCTCACCAGAGCACGCTTAAAGACTGGCACCACCCGAGCATCTTATAGGATGACTCAGTTAACACACACCTGATTGGGTTACTGAGTTAAGTTACACCTGATTGGATGACCCAGCTACTACAAATCCGATTGGATAACTCAGTAAACACAAACCTGATTGGATGACCCAGTTATTACAAATCTGATTGGGTGACTCAGTAAACATAAACCTGATTGGATGACTCAGTTTGTCCATTAATTATGACTGATGTTCAACATACAATGAATCTTTTTAGAATGCCTCACAGACGAACCATGAGGGACGTGTTAATGTACCTTATGTAGCCATGCTCAGCACTGTGGAGTAAATTCTCTACTCATACGAATAAAGAATAAAGGTGCTCCATTGAAATCTGCCCGTGTCCCTCTGCGTGCCTCCCAGTAGTTAACGAACTACAATTTACAATTTGGTATATAGCAGACGCTTTTAGTCAAAGCGACTTGCAATAAGTGCAGCTAAGATTGATGGACAGGTGGGAGAACCAATGGTGGCCGTGAGGGCTGGGCCTGAAAGTCTTGGGCACTGTCTGAAGTCTTCTCTTTTCCTACTGTAAGCACGGCCATGCATGCTGTTCTTATGGCAGTGTGGGGAGAGTTTGGAGGTGGGGTTTTATGTTGGGTGGAGTTTACACTATGAGTTTTCTAAGTTTTAAAGTGCAGCCTTGGGTTGGGTCGGCTGAATGTGTCCTCAGATAGTTGGGTGCTTGGTGGGGTCAGATTTGGTGCTTCTTTTACAGTACGTTGCTTTGTATAGTATCGTACCTTAGTGTATAGTATCGTACCTTACTGTATGGTATCGTATCTTACTGTATAGTATCATATCTTACTGTTTGGGTGATGGATTGACTTTAGCGCAAACTCTGGTTTACAGGCTATAGATGATGAGTGAGGGAATACACTTATGATTGTTAAAAATAACAGAAAGGGTTCTCGATTTCAGTTGCTGGTGCACGATTATTTATTATTTCAGTAATAAATAACAATTCAGTAAATTTATATATATATTTATCTATTTAGGAAGGCAATGTTTAAGTAAAGCCTGATATTGCCTTACACATAAAAGAATGATCCCAGTCTCTTCCATACAGTGAGGCATACAGGATATTAATTAAATGCTGGTATTGGTTCGGTACTCAGTAACGGCCAATACCCAAAGCCCAGGTATCGGTATCAGTATCTGGACCGAAAAAGTCGGATCAGTGCATCCCTAGTGTTAACCTTTTAATCTTGTTGTGTTATGAATTGGTCTGGTAGTCGGATTGCAGTAGGATGTAGTTTTTGATTATGATTAGGGCCATGGTTTTCATACTGAGATTAGGGCTGTGAAATTAAGGTGAGGGATTTGAGATCAGGATTAGAGAAAATGGATTGGGATTAGGGACATGGTTAAAGGTATTTTATGTGGCTAATAAGCATGATGGCTGAGGGATTGGGAATTCAGTGGTGTTAGGGGAGAGAATCATATGACTTTAAGTGGGCTCAGGATGGATAAAAGCATGCCTGACGCTGATGTAGTGTTAGCTAAATCAAAACAATAGTAGGGGTGTGCGATATGTATGTGTGAGTTGACATTATCAAGTATGTCACTCACTTTTCAAAAAACCAATCAAAAACACACCTTGAGAGTCCACACATTCACTGCGTCATGTGGCCCAGTAGGACAGACTACTGTGCGTGTGCAGTGAGAGTGCATGCAGTGTGCTGGTACAGGCATACATGGTCACCGCACCATAAATTAAGCTAGCGTAGCTGCCTAAAAATACATAACTGAAGATAAGAATGAGTTAACAAACAGCACCAGGAGACAAACTACAGACACCACCAGCTTCACAATCTACGTCATTATATTTAATTGCCAGACGTGAATCATCCTCACTCACATGGAGGTGGTTTGGCTTTGAAAAGATGGATGTTGCTCAAAAGACGGCAGTCTACAAACGATGTGGGAAATTCAGGGGACGAGACATTTAAAATGTTCTCGTTATAACAGTTTAGGGTTTAGAGTTAGGGTTAGTCTTTAGGGTTAGGTGCTGGACTTTGTGCAAATTTTTACAAAGTAAATCCTGTAGGCCACTTTGAAACGGTTTACTTGTACTGTCTGATCTCACTAATACTTGCATTAGTGATTTCAATGTTTTTGTATTATTTTTACCTGAATGCTTCAGTTTTAAGTAAATAAAGAAGACCTGTTTTCCTTAAATATGTTGTTTAATATCATTAGTAAGCAACAGTTAATATCCTATTAACAAGCGCAAGCTAGTATAATATAAGACTTTTACAAACACTTTTCTGAAGGATGCAAAATATCGTCTACTTATCGTTATCGACAAAATCCCAGAAAATATCGAGATATCATTTTTTGTCAATATCGCACACCCCCTAGACAACAGATGTTTTAGACTTATGTCTTAAGATTGACAGTGTGTCTGTGTGTGTCTGTGTGTGTCTGAAAATCTTTAAGATGCTCCCTCACTCTGTCTGCATCTCTCGCCCTCCTTTCTGTCTCTCTCTCCAGACGACGGGGGTGGATGTGAAGAGGAAACACTCCGGCTCTCTGATGGTGTCTGTTGATCAGCTCAACACCTCGTTTGGGCGAAAAGACAGAGCCAACAGCGTGATGACGGTCATCACCAACACACTGGTGGAGGGTACTCACGATCCCTCTTTCTTTCTCTTTTTTTCCTTCTTCTCTCTTTCCTTCCATTTCTGCATCAGCATCACATCTAAACTCGTCACTCTGCCTCCAGAGAACGGGTCCTTGCACAACTCAGTCAGGAAGTCAGCAGAAATGTGCTTTTTTTTCTGAATTATGCTTTTTTTACTGCGCTACAACAAGACCCTTCTCTTCTCTTCTCTTCTCTTCTCTTCTCTTCTCTTCTCTTCTCTTCTCTTCTCTTCTCTTCTCTTCTTTTGGACTTTTCTCTCCGTTTTCTCAGAGCTGGAGGAATCCCAGCGGAAATGCCCACCCTGCTGGTATAAATTTGCCAACACGTTCCTGATCTGGGAATGCTGTCCGCTGTGGCTGAAGATTAAGGAGATAGTGAATCTGATCGTCATGGACCCATTTGTGGACTTGGCCATCACCATCTGCATTGTGCTCAACACCGTGTTCATGGCCATGGAACATTATCCCATGACACAGCACTTTGAGGAGGTTTTGTCTGTGGGAAACCTGGTGAGCAGCTCCTTAATCTCCACTGCAATGTTTGCCATGATTTACTCAGCAAATGTCACCACTTTACGTTCCTCTAAAAGTTGTTTGTTAGTTCTTTTTGTCCCAGTTTAAGAAAGAAAGAAAGAAAGAAAGGATACCAGGGGCTAATGAGCAAGTAACACATTGTTTGTTTTTTCACACATTTTAAAATCACATGTGGAGGTCTTTACGTTCATGGTTGGGTTATGTGGTAAGATACTTTCACTGCCGTAAGGTGTTTTAAACTAGTCCAGTCTGAAGCAGATCCATCACCATGGCGCTATCCACCTGCCTCTCTTTTCGTCTCTCTCTCTGTCCACCTGTTTTCTCCTCCTATTCCTCCCCTCTGTTTTCTCCTCCTTTTCCTCCCCTCCGTTGTCCCACTCTGTCCTCTGTCCTCTGTCCTCCCTCCCTGTCTCACATGCAGTCGGTGAGTCTGTCTCTGCCTTCACTGCAGTCTGATGGACTTAAAAACAGTGCCTTAAATCTCTATGTCTGTCTCGGTCTCTCTCTCTGTTTCCCCTCTAATACAGCAGTCCTCAAATCTCTCTCTCTCTCTGTCTGTCTGTCTGTCTGTCTGTCTGTCTCTCTCTCTCTCTCTCTCTGTTTCA
>NC_044500.1:49612057-49617057 GCF_902362185.1 Chanos chanos
CGTGCTTAACCGCAAAGACCAGATGTCTTTAAATCAAATGTGTCCGTGCTTAACCGCAAAGACCAGATGTCTCTAAATCAAACGTGTCCGTGCTTAACCGCAAAGACCAGATAATGTCTCTAAATTAAACGTGTCCGTGTTTAACCGCAAAGACCAGATAATGTCTCTAAATTAAAAAGGTTCGTGTTTAACCGCAAAGACCATCTTCAGCTGATTATGTTCAACCACTCCATCACATAGTTCTGGACCCATCTCCATAAACCTGGAGAAATTCCACTCTGTCACACTGCTCTGTGTGTGTCATCTCCATAAACCTGACCAGAACGCAACACACTCTGTCTATAAACAAAACCATCTGGAGCATTTTTCTCACGTGTGGTAGACCACAGTGTCTGTTCAGATTAAGCTGAGCACAAACGTACGGAGCCAGTTAAAATCCTGGAATGGGGTCCGTCCACAGATCCTACCCGGGAGCAAAATGTGCATCCAGAATTTGTCCTATACCACACTAACATTCTTCATCTGCTTTGACCCTTGCCCTGACCTTAACCCAAACTCTAACCCTAATCCTAACACTGAACCTACAGCCAGAGACCCGGACTCTAAGCCTAACCCTAACACTGAACCTACAGCCAGGGACCCGAACTCCAACCCTAACCTACAGCCAGGGCTCTCACACCTCTGAAGCTGATCCAGAGAGTGTTTCATCTCAGATCCTTAAAACCTGTGTTCACCACTAGCCCATGTATCCCGAGACAATTTTCGTGTCTCATTGACTTCAGCTGGAGCGCCGCTGTGTGATCCCAGAAAGCCACCTTGTCACCACTGGCCAGGAAAACTAAGAGAACATGTTTGACTGAAGTACTTGGGAAAGCTCTTTCATTCTAACTGCACAGTACAGGGGGTCGTCTAGACTCAGTCCAGACGGGTCACTTTACAGACCCACGTCTCTGGCCGTGCAAGGCAGGTGAGATGCCAGCTGCTTGTTATCATTCTGGAAAAAAAAAACACGATTGACATGTTTGTGTGTCAGCCATTATGTTTCTTCAAATCGATTCACATCATTGTGGGTGGCCACAAGATAAAACGCCCATTCTGTCTGCAACACAGGACTATGATTTCACTAACTAGTCCTTTCATTTGCTACACATTATTGAAAAGTGATCACTATATTCTGTAGTCGCCCCCATCGAGTCAGTGCAAACTACTGTTGTAAAATAGTAATTCACGTAATTCAGTGCAGTAACGTCAACACATCAAGAAACGTGAACGCAGCATCATTAGAATTTAAGATGATTCCCTTCAACCCCAGGGGTGGTGGGGGAGGGGTTTCAGACAGTTGATAAAACTTAAAAATAAAAGCAAAAATAAAAAAAAAAGAGAGAGAGAGATGAAAAGTACAGTCTGTGGATGTGGAAATATATTTCATAATTGATTATGTGCCAATAATAAATCTATCTGATGCTTTTGCATTGCCAATGAATTAGATTCAAAAATACAACATTTACCCAATTTAACCTGACCTCCAGTATAAACCACACCCACTTCAGGTGCACGATCTGAATGCAGATACAGAGACAGATAATATTGTTGGTTGAACAGACACAGACACAGATACAGAGACAGAGACAGAGACAGACACAGAGACAGAGACAGAGACAGAGACAGAGACAGATAATATTGTTGGTTGAACAGACACAGATACAGAGACAGACACAGATACAGAGACAGAGACAGAGACAGACACAGAGACAGAGACAGAGACAGATAATATTGTTGGTTGAACAGACACAGACACAGATACAGAGACAGAGACAGAGACAGACACAGAGACAGAGACAGAGACAGACACAAAGACAGATACAGAGACAGAGACAGAGACAGAGACAGATAATGATGTTTCTCTAGACCTCTAGTACCCAGATACTGGGATCCCTTACAGGTAGTCTACAGGTGCTGAGAACAGATCAAGTCACCTTCTCAACACTGGGATGCCTGCAGTACTGATCTCTATGCACTCCTCACCCCTGACTGCTCAGTCAAATACAACAACAATCACATCATCACATCTATCTGTGACATCACAATCATTGGCATCACCAGGAGTGAAACTGTTACCGTGACAACCACCTGGCCCTGAACATTCGCAGGACTAAAGGGTCACAGATTTCTGGTCACCAGGCTAACAGCATTCCATTCCACTAATGTCAT
The DNA here is from genome assembly GCF_902362185.1 of Chanos chanos. Classification (NCBI taxonomy): domain Eukaryota; kingdom Metazoa; phylum Chordata; class Actinopteri; order Gonorynchiformes; family Chanidae; genus Chanos; species Chanos chanos. The sequence continues at coordinate 49,614,269 of NC_044500.1, forward strand.
GTGACAAAGGCTGAGTCTAGTGAGCGATTTTGAATAGATAGATAGATAGATAGATAGATAGATAGATAGATAGATAGATAGATAGACAGGCAGTCAGACAGGTAGACAGAGGGGTAGATAGATAGATAGACGGGTGGACGGACAGATAGGTAGATAGACAGATAGATAGACAGACAGATAGATAGAAAGACAGACAGGTAGACAGATGGATAGATACTGCATGAAGACATCCAGAAGAATAGACTGATGTTGTACTAGATGAATCTGTAGGGGGATAATGTCTTACATCACGGACCCAGTCCAGTTGTCGTGGCTCCCCACACCACAGCTCTGCCCTCACCAGTTCACCCATTATTGCAGTCGGTCAGTTCAGTGGCATGTTTTTCCTTAGTCATGTTTCTCTGGCTGTTTGAACAGAGAAGAACTGAACTCTCTCTCTCTCTGTCTCTCTCTCACTCTCTCTCTCTCTCTCTCTCTCTCTCTCTCTCTCAATCTCAGGTCTTTACAGGGATCTTCACAGCTGAGATGTTTGCCAAGCTGATTGCTATGGATCCATATTACTACTTTCAGGAGGGCTGGAACATCTTTGACGGTTTTATCGTTAGTCTCAGTTTGGTGGAGCTGGGACTTGCTGATGTGGAGGGTCTGTCTGTACTCAGGTCATTCAGATTGGTGAGTCCGTCTGTGTCTGCTGATCACCATCCTTTAACACCTCCTCCATCTGTGCCAGTCCGCACCCATTTCTAAACCACGCCTCTCATCCAGTTATAGGAGCACATTGCATCTATTGCCTGTTCTACCAATCACACATCTTTAACTCCACCCACTCTCCTCCCCTCTGTTTCGGTTTTTGCCACATGTCATAACCCACCCTTAATCTGTAAGCCCCGCCCCTTAATATTTAAGACCCACCCCTTTCCAGCTCTAGTCCCACATTTCATAGACCTCCTGTCATCTCTAGCCACACCAGAATCTATCCTTTTAATCTTTCACTCCACCCATTTTCTGTTTCTACCCTAGACATCCCATCCCTTCATCTCTCACCCTTCCAAACCCAGCCATCTCAACCTCCGGTCTCACCTGTCATACCTGTCTCACCTGTAATATATGTCATACCTGTCTCACCTGTCATATCTGTCATACCTGTCTCACCTGTCATACCTGTCTCACCTGTCATACCTGTCTCACCTGTAATATCTGTCATACCTGTCTCACCTGTCTCACCTGTCACACCTGTCTCACCTGTAATATCTGTCATACCTGTCTCACCTGTCATATCTGTCATACCTGTCTCACCTGTCATACCTCTCATATCTGTCATACCTGTCTCACCTGTCATATCTGTCATACCTGTCTCATCTGTCATACCTGTCATACCTGTCTCACCTGTCATATCTGTCAGATCTGTCTCACCTGTCTCACCTGTCATACCTGTCTCACCTGTCCCTAATGTTTCACTTTGTCCCGTTTTCTCTTCCCTTCTCTCTCCTCTCCAGTTGAGGGTGTTTAAACTGGCGAAGTCGTGGCCCACTCTGAACATGCTAATTAAGATCATTGGTAACTCAGTGGGAGCTCTGGGAAACCTGACCCTGGTGTTGGCCATCATTGTCTTCATCTTCGCCGTGGTGGGGATGCAGCTGTTTGGGAAGAACTATAAAGACTGTGTGTGTAAGATCGCTCAGGACTGCGAGCTGCCTCGCTGGCACATGAACGATTTTTTCCACTCGTTTCTTATTGTGTTTCGAGTTCTGTGCGGAGAGTGGATCGAGACCATGTGGGACTGTATGGAGGTGGCTGGACAGACCATGTGTCTCACCGTCTTCATGATGGTCATGGTCATTGGAAACCTGGTGGTGAGACCATCTCTCTCTTTTTCTGTCTTCTGCTATCTATATCTGACTTTATCTTTTTCCATCTTCCCTAACTGTCTCTTCCTCTCCTCTCCTGTCTCTCTCCTCTCCTCTCCTCTCCTCTCCTCTCCCTGTCTCTCTCCTCTCCTCTCCTCTCCTCTCCTGTCTCTCTCCTCTCCTCTCCTCTCCTCTCCTCTCCTCTCCTCTCCTCTCCTCTCCTGTCTCCTGTCTCTCTCCTCTCCTCTCCTCTCCTCTCCTCTCCTCTCTCTCTCCAGGTGTTGAACCTGTTTCTGGCCTTGCTCCTCAGCTCGTTCAGTGCTGATAATCTGGCTGCCACAGATGATGATGGTGAGATGAATAATCTGCAGATATCGGTCATTCGCATAAAGAAAGGCATTGCCTGGCTGAAGGCACACGTGCGCATTCTGGTGGCGACCGTACTGAAGAAGAAACCGCTGGAGGACGAGGACAAGCCGCTCGACGACATGTATGATGACAAACTCAAGTGCATCGCCAACCACACGGGCGTGGACATTAACCGCGGGGAGCTGGACTACCAGAAAAACGGGAACGGGACGACCAGCGGGATCGGCAGCAGCGTGGGGAAGTACATGATCGACGAGGACCGCATGTCCTTTATCCACAACCCTAACCTGACCGTCCGCGTTCCCATCGCTGTCGGAGAATCTGACTTCGAGAACCTCAACACGGAGGATTTCAGCAGCGAGTCGGACGTGGAGAACAGCAAAGACGTACGTGTGGGGAGGAGGGAGAGGGAGGAGGTGTGGAGAATGAGGGAGGAGGTGTGGAGAATGAGGGAGGAGGTGTGGAGAAGGAGGAGGTGTGGAGAATGAGGGAGGAGGTGTGGAGAATGATGGAGGAGGTGTGGAGAATGGGGGGGGTGTGGAGAATGAGGGAGGACGTGTGGAGAATGGGGGA
>NC_044500.1:49622057-49624557 GCF_902362185.1 Chanos chanos
TGTTTACAGTCAGAGACACATGCTATGTTTACAGTCAGAGACACAGGGCATGTTTACAGTCAGAGACACATGCTATGTTTACAGTCAGAGACACATGCTATGTTTACAGTCAGAGACACAGGGCATGTTTACAGTCAGAGACACATGCTATGTTTACAGTCAGAGACACATGCTGTTTTTACAGTCAGAGACACAGGGCATATTTACAGTCAGAGACACATGCTATGTTTACAGTCAGAGACACAGGGCATGTTTACAGTCAGAGACACAGGGCATGTTTACAGTCAGAGACACATGCTATGTTTACAGTCAGAGACACAGGACATGTTTACAGTCAGAGACACAGGGCATGTTTACAGTCAGAGACACAGGGCATGTTTACAGTCAGAGACACATGCTATGTTTACAGTCAGAGACACATGCTATGTTTACAGTCAGAGACACAGGGCATGTTTACAGTCAGAGACACAGGGCATGTTTACAGTCAGAGACACATGCTATGTTTACAGTCAGAGACACAGGGCATGTTTACAGTCAGAGACACAGGGCATGTTTACAGTCAGAGACACATGCTATGTTTACAGTCAGAGACACAGGGCATGTTTACAGTCAGAGACACAGGGCATGTTTACAGTCAGAGACACATGCTATGTTTACAGTCAGAGACACAGGGCATGTTTACAGTCAGAGACACATGCTATGTTTACAGTCAGAGACACAGGGCATGTTTACAGTCAGAGACACAGGGCATGTTTACAGTCAGAGACACATGCTATGTTTACAGTCAGAGACACATGCTATGTTTACAGTCAGAGACACATGCTATGTTTACAGTCAGAGACACAGGGCATGTTTACAGTCAGAGACACATGCTATGTTTACAGTCAGAGACACAGGGCATGTTTACAGTCAGAGACACATGCTATGTTTACAGTCAGAGACACAGGGCATGTTTACAGTCAGAGACACATGCTATGTTTACAGTCAGAGACACATGCTATGTTTACAGTCAGAGACACAGGGCATGTTTACAGTCAGAGACACAGGGCATGTTTACAGTCAGAGACACATGCTATGTTTACAGTCAGAGACACATGCTATGTTTACAGTCAGAGACACATGCTATGTTTACAGTCAGAGACACAGGGCATGTTTACAGTCAGAGACACATGCTATGTTTACAGTCAGAGACACAGGGCATGTTTACAGTCAGAGACACATGCAATGTTTACATTTAGTGAGGGATAAAATAAAAGACACTCTTCAATTAATAACTGTAAAAATCGAATCGTTAACTGCACCGAAATAAAAGTATATCTGTGTTTTAATTACAAATATCTTTATTGTTTATGATAGAACTCTTTATGGGAGACAGAGTTTACCCATGTAAATCTAAAAAAAAAGGAAAAATCCGTAGTTCTCCAAGTACAGTAGCAATCCTTTGAAGAGTGAACAGTCTTTTGAAAGTGTAATTTTGTAAGTGAATGTATACTGAAATTATATTTACAAATATATGTGCATGTGTTTTCGTGTGTGTGTGTGTGTGTGTGCGCGTGTGTATTGCAGGCATTTGAGGATGTGTACATTGAGCAGAGGAAGACGATTCAGATCATTCTAGAATATGCAGACAGAGTCTTCACCTACATCTTTATCCTGGAAATGCTGCTGAAATGGGTGGCCTATGGCTTCGTTAAATATTTCACCAATGCCTGGTGCTGGCTCGACTTCTTCATTGTGGATGTAAGAGCCATTTTATCTCACTCTGTGTCTCTCTTTTTACCTGATTTTTCTAGACATTTTCAATCTTTTCCTCCCTCTCTGTCCTGTGTCCTTTATCTGTGTTTTAAATTGTGTTCACTCCTTCTCCGCTCTCCCTTCATCTGTCTGTCTGTCTGTCTCACTGAGTTGCTCTCTCTCCTCCCTGAGGTGCAGTGGTATTTTTTCCGTGCAGATGGAGACGGGTAAAGAGTGACTGACCCCCACCTTGCCTAAACTCACTCCAGTTTGATTCCATTCACTTTGGCTCAATTCCATTCTGTTCTGCTGAGTTTGATTCAATTCAGATTCCAATTTAATTCGGTTTAGTTAATTACAACCGAGTCTCCTCTCCCTGAAACAGAAAAATCTGTTATACTGCCCAAGTGTTCCTCTACACACTGTGAATGCGTGTGTGTGTGTGTGTGTGTGTGTATGTGTATGTGTGTGTGCGTGTGCGCGTGTAGTTCCCAAGAGGTGTGTGTCTGTGTGTTTGTGTTTGTGTGTGTGTGTGTGTGTGTGTGTGCATTTCCCAAGGTGTGTGTGTCTCTGTGTGTGTGTGTTTCACACAGGTGTGCGTGTGCGTGTACGTGTGCGTGTGTTTCTGTCGCCCCCTTCACTGCCCTGGTCTCAGACTCTGTGCAGATGGAAGTCTTTCACAGAGTGTCTGACAGTCACGGAGTTTTCATCTTGTCATATTTAGTTTGTAAATTCTAAAAAGTAAGTTTCAGGCAAAAGTTTTGCT
>NC_044500.1:49632057-49654557 GCF_902362185.1 Chanos chanos
GCATGTGTTTTGTAAATATACGCATGAGAACAACTGTCAATGTTACGTCATGATGCAGCTAAAAATTTTTATCGAATTTTATTTTGTTGCGAATTTCGGATAAAGACAGTTTGTAAATTCTAGTTTTACAACAATTCATGAAGAGACAATTTTTTAAGGAAGAAGCTGCCTCATCACACAGACAAAGCAGAAAAATGAAAAATGTTTTTGTTGTTCGTTGCCTTCAAATTGGCCCCAGAAATAGTCACTCATGTCAGGCCACTGATGGCAGAGCAGTTCAGGATGCGTGTGACATCCTGTTGGCTCAAGTGTCTGCCGCTATTCCAAAACAGCAATTTCTCCCTTTCTACTGTCTCCCCTGTCCTTACCTCTGTCTGGCTCCTGGCTACCCATCCATCTGTGCAAAACCCTCCCACCACTAGAGGACGCTAAGACAGACACAGTGCAGAGTGAGACTTAGAGACTCGAACATGGCTCTAGACTGAAAAGGTTTTTTCACATAGAAATATGAGGTTCAGCCAGTAATGGAATCAGTTTTCCATTTACAAGTGCAAATGATTTAAAGTCAAAGTGGACTTTTGTGCCACCTACAGGTATATATCAATACATGCAGATGTACAGTTTAATACAGCCATTGTTTGATGACTCACTGTGCAGAGGTGACAGCCTCTCCAGACACACTGACTGGTTGCATCAGGCAGACAGTGAGGTAATATTGGTGTTTGAGAGATATCCTGCTCTGCCCTTTGCTCTGTCCTCCTCTGACCCCTCAGAGTCCGTTTCTACTCTCAGTGTCACATGACTACCTGCCTTTCCTCATCATCGTGCAGGTAGATGTTGTATTGGTAGCTGTGTCTGGTTAACCTTCCTGGCCTATTTGGTTTACACAGATCACTTTTATATTACTTGGCTAGGCTCCTAGCCTAGCCTGTCTTAGGCTCAGTTCATTCACTAACCTGATTCACTAAGCTGGAGTTGACTGAGGGATGTCATGTGAAAAACAGTGAGCTTTGCTAGCGTTGTTAGCATTAGCACTGTGCGAGTGGAATATAGTGGCAGGAATGAGGGCTCTGCACACTGACACGGCTAGCCGCCCGTCTGCCGCCTCCTTTCCACTGTAGAACTTCACCAGCAAAGCCTGCACTGACATCATCGCTTCTCTGTCTGCTGTGAGGGCCAGGGGGGTGTGGGGTGGCAAAATAGCTCATTAAAGTTTCTTATCCAAGGGCCTGAAGTTGCATATACTGGTATGTACCGCATCTAAATGCATATGATGTAGAACCAATGTAGCCATCGTTTATAATCAGCCGGAATAAATCTGAGGCATTGAAGCATCCGAGCTGAGGTCTCACAGGCTGCCCCTGGAACTGAGTCTCTGACTTCAGACAAGTAGCAGTGGGAGGGACTTCCCTTGTCTTTGACCAACGGGAAACAAAATAGGCAGTTTATCCACAGATTCTTAAGCATGTTTACTGTGGGCATACACAAAGTCATTTGAAGTGTTTTTGTTGTTTGGGTATTAAAACAGGCAGGTTGTGAGCTCTCTGGGCATGGGTGGTCTTTGTGTAGACAGTTAAAACGAAATATACAGTATGACTGTATACAGTCAGACTTTCAATACTATAATACTTCAATATTTAGTATGGTATTCTTTATTGCTAACACACTGGGCATCAGTGCAGTTCTCTCCAGTCCGTGAGGTTCCTGCCAGTATAGCTGTTTGTGTTACAGTGCAGAGGACAGCAGCAGCAGTTCTGATGCTGAAGCCATGCGAGTATGCCACTCCTTTGCATTTGCATGTGCCCTGACACGGTTGGTGTCACAGTTCATATAGGCTTGGGTGTCTCCATGTCTGCATGCACCACAGATAAGCCACATGGACTTTTCTGGTTGGGTATTAGGACATGCAATTGTTAATTTTTGGGGTACACATGTAAAGGTTGCTATAGATTTTCACACCAGGAAAGTTAATGCGGTTATTCCTACCAGAACATTGTGGTTCTTTTCAAACGTCTTACTCTGTGCATCCCTGTCCCTCTGCTCCAGGTTGTGGTGAATGCTCTGGTGGGAGCCATCCCCTCCATCATGAATGTGTTACTGGTCTGTCTGATCTTTTGGCTGATCTTCAGTATCATGGGCGTCAACCTGTTTGCTGGGAAGTATTACTACTGCTACAACGAGACCGCTGAGGAGAACTTCGAACAGGATGTTGTCAACAACAAGACGGAATGTTTCGCTCTGATAAATGCAAACCACACCGAGGTCCGCTGGAAGAACGTGAAGATTAACTTTGACAACGTGGGCGCTGGATACCTGGCCCTCCTGCAAGTGGTATGAGTCTGTTTTTCACTGTCGAGCCCTAACACTGACACCTCCACTAGACAGAACAGACCTCTGTGTAACCCCGTACCTTAACCTGTCCACTTTGTCTCCCTCTTCCCTCCATCCCCCAGGCCACTTTTAAAGGTTGGATGGACATCATGTATGCTGCAGTGGACTCTAGGAAGGTAAAGCCCTGAGTGTCGTCAAAGCATTAGGCTGTTAAACTATAGCACCTTTTCATCAAGACCTTTCCAGCCACTCTCTCAAAGTCCACTACTTCAAACCGACTGCGTCTGTGTTATGCTGACTGGGTTTGGTGTATTTCCAGTTTCTCACTTAGCAGTTTATGGTGGATACTACATATAACATATGATGTTATAACATATAATCTTTTCTTTCTTTATTCTGGCCTAAATAAATGATCTGTGTTTCAATCTGGGCTTAAAGAAAGCTGAAGGCTGACTTATCCATTACTGCTCCACCCCAGGTATAAAGGTAGTTTGGTGAAAAGGGGCATTAAAGGAGGAGTGTCACCAGTCAGCTGTTTAAGTGCAAACAGTGCAGGAGTCTAACACACTGAAGCATCCTAACAGTGCAGGAGTCTAACACACTGAAGCACCCTAACAGTGCAGGAGTCTAACACACTGAAGCACCCTAACAGTGCAGGAGTCTAACACACTGAAGCACCCTAACAGTGCAGGAGTCTAACACACTGAAGCACCCTAACAGTGCAGGAGTCTAACACACTGAAGCACCCTAACAGTGCAGGAGTCTAACACACTGAAGCACCCTAACAGTGCAGGAGTCTAACACACTGAAGCATCCTAACAGTGCAGGAGTCTAACACACTGAAGCACCCTAACAGTGCAGGAGTCTAACACACTGAAGCATCCTAACAGTGCAGGAGTCTAACACACTGAAGCACCCTAACAGTGCAGGAGTCTAACACACTGAAGCACCCTAACAGTGCAGGAGTCTAACACACTGAAGCATCCTAACAGTGCAGGAGTCTAACACACTGAAGCACCCTAACAGTGCAGGAGTCTAACACACTGAAGCATCCTAACAGTGCAGGAGTCTAACACACTGAAGCATCCTAACAGTGCAGGAGTCTAACACACTGAAGCACCCTAACAGTGCAGGAGTCTAACACACTGAAGCACCCTAACAGTGCAGGAGTCTAACACACTGAAGCATCCTAACAGTGCAGGAGTCTAACACATTGAAGCATCCTAACAGTGCAGGAGTCTAACACACTGAAGCACCCTAACAGTGCAGGAGTCTAACACACTGAAGCATCCTAACAGTGCAGGAGTCCAACACACTGAAGCATCCTAACAGTGCAGGAGTCTAACACACTGAAGCATCCTAACAGTGCAGGAGTTTAACACACTGAAGCACCCTAACAGTGCAGGAGTCTAACACACTGAAGCATCCTAACAGTGCAGGAGTCTAACACACTGAAGCATCCTAACAGTGCAGGAGTCCAACACACTGAAGCATCCTAACAGTGCAGGAGTCTAACACACTGAAGCATCCTCATTTTTCCCACATGTATCTATGCCTCTGTTTCATTGTGACGAAGGTAATTCTCTTTAAATAAAACATAAGCAAACAATTATATGTCCCGGATGACACAGTAGGCATGAGAGGCACATCCCAAACAAAGTAGCATGCCTGTCCAATGAGATCTTAGGGCTAAGAGAAGGCTAGACTTCCTTTGCCAGACTTCACCACATCAGGTGAGAACAGCGTGAGAATAGCGTGAGAGCACTGGGAGAATAGTGTGTTTGTGACTTTGCTTTACCTGCAGGTGGAGGACCAGCCTGTATATGAAGACAACATCTACATGTACATCTATTTTGTCATCTTCATCATCTTCGGCTCATTCTTCACTCTCAACCTCTTTATCGGTGTCATCATCGACAACTTCAACCAGCAGAAAAAAAAGATAAGACCACTTCTCCTCCTCACCTGTCCTTTTTCCTCTCTTTTCCTCTCTTTCATCTTTCTTTCCTCTCTTTTTCCTCTCTCTTTCATTTCTCTTTCATCTCCTGTTCCCACTCCTCCCTTCCTTCTCTCATTTCCCTGTAATGGAAAATATGAAACAGAAATAGAATAATATTATATATTGTTTATAATACAAGCAATGCAGACAATGTAATAGAATACAAATAGTACAGAATATAATATCTAGTTGATCTTTATGAGCTGGTGTTTTTAATGGTAACTTGGTTGTTTGTTAGAGTTGATCCTGTAACTGGAACTGAACCGCATTGCCTGGTTGTAATCAGTGTTTGTTCTTATGTCCCTTTACTTTGGAGGTCAGGATATCTTCATGACAGAAGAACAGAAGAAATACTACAACGCCATGAAAAAACTGGGCTCCAAAAAACCACAAAAGCCTATACCCAGACCCCTGGTAGGAAACCCCAGAATCTCATCAAAAAACAATGAAAAGAGTCACTGCTGGTGTGGTGACACACGCTTGTGAATGGACAGTCGTGTTTTCTTAACGTGTTAGAAAAACCAACCTCACATCTTTGTTTCTCTGTTTCTCTGTGATTAAGAATAAAGTCCAGGGAATGGTGTTTGACTTCGTCACGCAACAGGCCTTTGACATCTCCATCATGATGCTGATCTGCCTCAACATGGTCACGATGATGGTGGAAACAGACGACCAGTCCCAGGAGATGGAGAACATTCTCTACTGGATTAATTTCATCTTCATCGTGGCCTTCACTGGCGAGTTTGTGCTGAAACTCTTTGCACTCCGACACTATTATTTCACCAACGGCTGGAACATCTTTGACTGTGTTGTGGTCATCCTCTCCATTGTTGGTAAGTGAGATGTAGCAGGGCCAGAGGTGTGAGTTATTCTCGGGGTGATCAGCTCTTTTTCATTTAAACTGGTTGTTATGACATGAACTGGCAACATTTGACCAAAACCCATTAAATGAAGAGTGTTCAAATGTGGGTGTGGATCACCTGTTTGCACACTGTAAAATACCTTTTCACAATACCGGTGCTCTATCCTCTTTAGCCAACATAACCATAGTTTCTGTTGCATTTTGAAGCGGTGCCCCTGGACTGCTGCAGTGAAAGGAGGACATGGCAATGGGGCAGTGTGCCCATACATTTAACCCTGTCGCTAAGGATCGATCATTAGATCACTAGACATTAGGCTTCTGCGTTTTATCATTGTCTGGCTCTGTTATATCATTTGGAGTGAATATGTCATCCTCTGTGCAGGAGAGAGAGAGTTATAATGTCCAGCACTGATCTGTGTTTCCTTTGTGTTCTTCTCTCCCATGTCACAGGCATGTTCCTCGCAGATCTGATTGAGAAATACTTTGTGTCACCCACTCTATTCAGGGTGATCCGACTGGCTCGAATCGGCCGCATTCTGCGACTCATCAAAGGAGCAAAGGGGATCCGGACCTTACTGTTTGCCTTGATGATGTCACTTCCTGCCTTGTTTAACATTGGCTTGCTGCTCTTCCTGGTCATGTTCATCTTCTCCATCTTTGGCATGTCCAACTTTGCCTATGTGAAGCGTGAGGTGGGAATTGACGACATGTACAATTTTGAGACGTTTGGCAACAGCATGATCTGTCTTTTCATGATCACCACGTCAGCCGGCTGGGACGGCTTACTGGCACCCATCCTCAACTACCCGCCCGACTGCAACCCGGATAAGGAGAATCCAGGCACCACGGTGAAGGGTGACTGCGGAAACCCTTCAGTGGGAATCTTCTTCTTCGTCATGTACATTATTGTGTCTTTCCTGATCGTGGTGAATATGTACATCGCCATCATCCTGGAGAACTTCAGCGTTGCCACGGAAGAAAGTGCCGACCCGCTCTGTGAGGATGATTTCGAATCCTTCTACGAGATCTGGGAGAAGTTTGACCCGGACGCCTCACAGTTCATTACCTTTGCTAAGCTCCCGGACTTTGCCGACACACTGGAGGCCCCGCTGCGTGTGCCGAAGCCCAACATCATTGAGCTGATCGCCATGGACCTACCCATGGTGAGCGGAGATCGGATCCACTGTCTGGACATCCTGTTTGCCTTTACCAAACGCGTTTTGGGTGACAGCGGGGACCTGGACATGATGCGGCAGCAGATGGAGGAGCGGTTTGTGGCGGCGAACCCATCCAAAGTCTCCTATGAGCCTATCACCACCACATTACGTCGGAAGCAGGAGGAGGTGTCTGCAGTGGTCATCCAGAGGGCGTACCGGGCCCATCTGGTGAACCGTGGCTTCATCTGCAAACGCCGACCAGCCAATAACAAACTAGAGAATGGAGGGACGAATCAGGAGAAGAAAGAGGGCACCCCCTCCACGGCGTCTCTGCCCTCATATGACAGCGTGACTAAACCGGAGAGAGAGAAACAGGACGACAACAACGAGGGCAAGGGTGGTAAGGAGAAAGGCCGAAACCAAAAAGACGTCAGGGAATCCAAGTGTTAGGCCAGTGATGGTTAAAAAGAGCCCATGAACAGAAATAACAATCCTAATAATATAATAATAATATCAATAACAATAACTGTAACTTCAAGCAAGAAAAGTGGAAACCCTGAATCCAATTTACACAGATGTACAGATCAATTTCATTTGCAAGTAAGGAAAAAAGCTATTGAAAAATAGAGAATAAGGGAAACAAAACAAAAAATTGTTTACAAACGTCACAGGTATATGGGTGAGAGGGTTGGGGTGGGGTCCCTAAAGCTTGAAGATTCTTAAAGTTAAACCAAACATAATCAGCTTCCTGTGTGACACTGTTGCATCAAGACTTGATTTGAACAAAATCAAATATATCTAGAAAGGGAATGAAAAGCCCGACTGGCTGTGTTTTAGAGGGCTATGCTGCACTACAGGGCAGGACACTGTACTGAGCAGAGATTTGGAAAACTGCTGGGGAAAACCAGTATCACCTGTGGATTCCTGTGCAAATGCAGTGCACCTGTGGATTTTTCCATGAGCGGAAACAAACACTACTAATCATGGAAGAATCAGCTTCCCAACTCAAAGGACGGAGCAAGCTGCACTGTCAAATTTTGACGCCGTGGAAAAACTCCAAAACTAATTGAGAGCGTGAGCACCGGGAGATGAAAGGAGAATGTGCAAAACACAAAGCTAAGACTTGACTGGGATGATGTACATGGTCTCTTTGTGTTTGTCAATGCTGAATATACTTTATATGATCTTTACATCATGTGAGCGGCAAAAAAGAAAAGGGGAGAAAACAAAAGCAAAACAAAACAAACAAAAAAAAAAAAAATCAACATTTGACATTTTGCCCATGTCACTTCTAGTAACTCTACCATCATATCTTTGTTATACCTGCATCCACAGGCTTTTTCTACATGGGCACGCGCGCTGAGGACAGGGCACTTTATCAGGGGGCCCCACACACACACATCTCCAAAACGAATAATAAATTATTGTGCTTGTTTAATGCATAGAACTGAGTTGCATGATGGCATGTTTTGATCAGAAATCTTGCATGAGTAATCATAGTCCACAAGACAATACTACTCAGAGGACCTCAGTGGCTTGACCAAGCGTTAAAGGCTGTCCACTGACTAAATTTACCAAGAGAAACTGAAGATTTTGAATCTCAAATCATAAACTCGAATTGACACCTAAATGCTAAATTACTGAATTGAATCTTAACTCATCTCTGTTCAGTAGACAGGCTTGGGGTTTGGCTTCAGAGGACTTCAGAAGCCTGTTACCGACCAGTGGCTTATGTTGAAATGATTGAAATGACTGACATCATTTACTTAAGAGAAACAGAGACGGAAAGAAAGAAAGAAAAAAAGGGTTATCCCATTTTTTGCTGCTCAGGAGATTATGATTGGAGAATTGGAATGTTGGAATGTGTGTGTTTGGAAACGGAATGAGAAAATGCTTCTAGAACACTGTAAACTCTAAAGCTTCTGATTTACTTTGTATGCAGCAATATCGCTAACCTGACCTACTGCCCACACCAAAGCGCTGGGTATTGGGGTAGGTAGGGTAAGGGGGTGGGTGGGTCAAAGCACTCTGAAGGGTGTAGCAAGCTGGTTGGCATTTTAGATTCTGATCAGGGGAATGTGTGGACAAGCTATAACATTGTATAAGAATGGGTGGCAGGTTTGTTTCTTTTCCCTTTTTTTCAGAGAATAATAGAGAAATGAGAGATATTTTGTTATTTTGCATTGTTAGTTACAGGAGTTGTGCTGTAATTATATAATGTGTGTTATCTGTCTTGTTCTCAGCCGAGTTCATGCTGCTAGTATGGTATGGCTGTTCTTATTTGTTTATGAAGCCATTTCATCTTTAGCAGTGATACGATTGTAGCCGGGGCGTGTATGAATGAATGAGCAGGCAGAGGTCCGGTGTTAGGAAATGGTCACAGCTGTGGTCCAGTGTTAGGAAATGGTCACAGCTGTGGTCCAGTGTTGGGAAATGGTCACAGCTGTGGTCCAGTGTTAGGAAATGGTCACAGCTGTGGTCCAGTGTTAGGAAATGGTCACAGCTGTGGTCCAGTGTTAGGAAATGGTCACAGCTGTGGTCCAGTGTTGGGAAGTGGACGGTCAGAGCTGTGGGGAGGTGTCTCTGGGCCCTCGCTGTGCCCTGCTGAGGTTTGGATGTAGACAGAATGTTTTATAAGGGGTGGGGTAAGGGGAGCACACTGCCCCCCTCCCCGTTTTCACTCTTTTAGAGAGACTGCTGCTTGTTAAAATCCTTCCTTTTATCTCTCAGGATATGACACTGATGTATCTTTGTGTTCCTCCGGCATCACCAGAGGCCCGTTGAATGTGGGTGGTGTGGAGGCAGAGCAGGGCTGCATGGCCCTGCTGTAATGTGCTGCTGGTCCCTCAGATTACTCTAATAGAAGCTTGATTTACACTCATGTAGAGAGAGTGGCAAAGGTTCAAACTTCCATCTGCTGTGACCCTTTTCTCTCGATCTGGAGTGGATTTGAATGTTTTTACTGGTTATTTATGAAACCTTGAAGCAGTAATAAGAGGTGTGTTGCTCTGTGCTTTGCACATTTGGGAAAATCACTGTGAAGCAGGTGAAGATAGGAGGTCTGGATTGTGAGATGATCAGGTTACCATCCACTCTGTTGAGAAGATGTGCTACTTCAGCAGAGGAGAAAAAGGCCAATTAAGCGCGGTAAACCAAACATGCAACCCCTGGGTTAGCCATAGCTATCTCATCAGTGACATACAACACCTAATTAACACTTGCCAAATAAACATGGTTGCCTAGCAACCTGCTGTGAGCCTGGCAGCCGCTGCAAAAGAGACTCAGTACTTCCTGTTATGTGGTGATGTCACTTCTGGTTTATGCCCCTTCCTCCTCTTGTCAAGAGTTGATTGGTCCAGTTGTTGCATGTGAGATCGACAGAGGGTTGTGGACCTGAACCAAATACAACTCTGACTAGCATTATAGCTAGCACCATCCACCCTCATTGCCATTCAGAATAGATAAATGAGACAAAAATAAACAATCACACATTCATTAGACAAAAAAAAAAAAAAAACAAAATAAAGAAAAACGAAACAAAAAAAAAAAAATTGTACAGTCCAGGCTATGTTGTAAACGGCACAAAATGCTGAAAAGTTAAGAATGAACTTTTTAAGAGATTATAAATAATGTAATATATAATTTTATTTTAACAGCATGCATAGGTTTTTTGTAAATACAGAACTACTGAAAAATGACTGCTCTTATTAATCTAATCTTGAAGAATATGAGTATCCAGAAATAGAGTGGCTTCTCTCTTCACCCAGGTCACTTGGTAGGACAGTGACACGTTTGTTAGGAGGAGTAGATTTTTTGAGACACTTTTCACATTAAAGAGGGAAATCTAATAATAAAACAATCTATATTAAAAAGCAAACAGTATCTATATATATATATATAAATCTATATATAAATCAATCCATATATAGAGCTATACAACATATATATGTATATATGTATATGTACGTGTATGTATATATGTATGCATATACATATATATGTGTATATATAAACTATTAGAACACTGTCCTCTTGCAGGTCTTTCTCTGCTTGGCCTGGGGGACAGGGCACTAATGCCTGACCTTTGCTCAGTCTTATTTCTTTTGTGCAATATGTTCAGTGAATGACCAAAACTGGCCTGACCCAAGCACGCTGTCTGTATGAATGTGTGTGTGTGTGTGTGTGTGTGTGTGTGGGTCCAGGGCTCAGCGCATGGTGAAGTACTGGCTACTTGCAGAGGTTATTCTGTGGCCTGCGTTTTTTGGGAGGGGATGCACTACCAGCACATTATTTTCTACATGTGTGAAGATGTCTTGCCCTGCCACCCCCCCCCCCCCCCCGCCCGAAGTCTCCCACAACCCCCTGCCCCCACCTCTCCCTCCCCCCTGCCCCCACCTCTCCCGCCTGCATACATCCCCTCCACACACACCCACACACACCTCTCCCACACCTCCACATGCACAGTCTGGACCTACATCCCCACACACACACAGACCACACCCCGCGCACACACACACACACACACACACACACAGACCACACCCTGCACACACACACACACACACACACACACACAGACCACACCCTGCACACACACACACACACACACACACAGACCACACCCTGCACACACACACACACACACACACACAGACCACACCCTGCACACACACACACAGACCACACACAGACCACACACACACAGATCACACCCCGCACACACACACACACACAGACCACACCCTGCACACACACACACACACACACACACACAGACCACACCCTGCACACACACACACACACACACACAGACCACACCCCGCACACACACAGATCACACCACACACACACACACAGACCACACCCCACACACACACACACACACAGACCACACCTATACCTCTGCCATACCCACCCACACACACACGCACAGTTACACTGCGTCTACATACACAATTGCTCTACACATTCACACACACGCACACATATCCATTAAATAAACAAATACATGTCATTCTTATGCCTAGAATAATTTTTCATTTATTGATCTAAATGCCAAATATCATAATTTTCTGATTTCAGAACGTGTGTGTGTGTGTGCGTGTGTGAGTGTGTGTGTGTGTGAGAGAGAGACGCAGCACGTCTAACACCGAGCTTCCTCCACATGCCCCAGAAATAGACAGCGGTGCAGTTTACATTAGAACCTTTGATTTCTGCTTTTCCCCCCTGTGTTATGGTTTCAACAGCTACTGTCTTTGTTTGATGCATTTGTTTAAGGTGCCTTTTTGCTGCCTATTTTGTTGGATAAAAATTCAGTTAATAATATTGCATTAAAATCTCTAAAACCAGCGGAGCTTTTTGAAAGAAACGAGCATGGAGAAAGGACAGGCCTGTACAAGCGGCTGCTTTCTCATGAATCAGCATCTCACATCACGCTGAACCTGCACGTCAGACGCGCTGTCCGACGCGTGGGGAACTGGACGCGCTCTGAGGTGTGAGGCTCTGCACTCGTTCAGCTCTTGTTCGTCTCTCTCATGGCTCTGGTGGTTAAAGATGAGACAGCTTTGCCTTCTGTGCTCAGCCCCTCTCTTCTATTCTGACCCCACCCCCCCCCTTTCGTTTTCTAAAAATAATCATTTATGTATCCACATTTTTTTCATTGCTGTTTCCCTCATTTGTGAGATACAATTATGAAACAGCTTTTTTCTTTTTTTTTGGTTGTTGATGAACTTATCTCTTGCCACTGACGTCAGAGAGGAGAGGGTGTGTTGCACAACCACGTGGACTTTAGTGAGAATCAGTGAAAGATTGTCTTCATTTGAGCACGAAACCTTTTTCCAAACAATAAAGCAGCCTTCCAGTTACATGCCTTGTGCTGTGTGATTCATTTTTTTCCCCCTCAGGATTTCTTGTCTGTGTCCCTTTTAAGGCAAAATTCAAGCTGGTCGCGAACAGATGCCCTCTAGTGGCCACCACCAAAATGTGTCTCACCTCCATTCCTCAGGTTTTCCATGACGGCGCCAGTATGAACATAGGCGTTTACGACAGAGTTACAGAAGTAGAGTAACCGTGCAAAACAAATCCAGAACGACGGCTATGCAACACAGACAGAAGGCGCTGTTCCCCTCTGTGGGTGTTGTTCAAATAGTGGGGTTGTCGTTTGTGGGAGTGAGCTCTTGCCCCACATAGGCTGTCGCCACGTTACGAGGACGCTAAATTTGAAAGCGGTTGGGAATTTTGGATCCATTAAATTATAATCCTTTGGTGTCCAAATGGGTCCTGTTACAAACTAAATTGACATGTGTAGTAGTGCATCGTAACTTTTAAAATTTGCTACTGTTTACTTGAATGACAGTCTATCCAGACTGTTTTGAACCCAGGAGCTGCTGCACGTGAGAAACCGTTATAGCCTACTAAACGTCAGCAAACAGAAAATTTAGCTGCATACGTTGTTTAACAGTACACTGACAGCGATATAGCCAACGATATCAGAGTAAACTGTTTTCCCTTATGGAATACAGGATTATACAACGATTAACAGCACATCGCTCGCCGAATTTGTTATCAAGTGCAAGACTAATAAGAGTGACGCCTCGTCTTCCGTCGTCCCCCTATCCTGAAGTACCGGACATTGTAGAGAATGAGAGAATCCCAGACAGTGGCTCTGGATTGGAGTGGTTCGACAGAGCCACTTCACTCGGTCAGATTTTAAGACTTGTCATCTTTTATTAATCTTGCCTACTTTATCCTCTGACCCACAGGAGTACATTACCTGATAAATTCAATCGTTTTCCAATTGATAAACATGATGAAACCTGTTACAGTTGGCTAGCTGCGACTACAATGATTTTTCATGGCATCCCAAGAATTATTTCGTTAAGCTGCACGAGCAGCCCTTAACATTTATCAGTTTCACTTTTTTGTTTTGATTACACTGGGACGACCATTTATAATCCTAGTTTTATCACTTGCTTAAATGTGTTTCCATTCGAAATACGGATTTGAATGTGGTGTTGACATTTTTAACCCTGCGCTAACACCAGCAGCGACAAAGCGAAGTCATTCACTTCTGGTGGTGGCTGGGCTACATCAGAGAACTTCTAAATATGTTCTCTTATATTCTTTGGCTGTGAAACGTTTCTTAAACTTTAGTTCCGATATTAGCATTTTAGTTCCCATAGCCGACATGGAGAAGAAATGGGTATGGATAGCGTCGATTGCGGATGCTACTTTGCGGTCCATGGTGAAACGGTAGTGTTTGAAGCAAGATCACACTATTTAAAGGAAGACATATTCCTTCCAAAACATATTTTTCAGCTGCCTTTAAGAAAACAACTCCACGATGAATATAGCAAAGACGATGTAAATATAACATGTAAATAAATATATATATTATAATATGTATTAGTATATACTTTTTTTCTTAGAAAATTGATGCATCTCCTGTCAATATATTTGCAACCCACTTTTTCAAAACTACGTTGGCATCGCGCACAAGCTGGCTGCAAACGACTGCCAGGCCACCGCGACAAAGTCGCTGCCGGTGTGAGCGCAGGGTTACGTAGTTACCTGAGACACTCGATATGAAAAAATGGAGTCGTGAGGTTTTTTGTATGTCTATTTACGACCTACTTGTCGAACATCTTTATTGAAGATTCAGCTCGTATTTGTAGTCCTTCGTGTGCACCTGTAAGACTGAGGTAATTCTAAACATCATTTACGGACTTGTAACCCAAAGATGCGAGTTCTGAGGAAATCCCATCGTTTGGCTCACTTATGGAACAGTTTGTAATGGAAACTATTGAATTTCTTCTCAAAATTATTATCTTTTGTTGAACCTTCAAGATGTGGCACTTTGGTAGCTTGCGGTCCGCATAGCAGCGGTGAGAGCAGGTGTGCACAGCTGTGTGACGTAGCAAGCCACGGTGCACATATCCTTGATCACATGATCCTTCTCACAAAAATATTCACAATTTCAACAACCTCATGTAGGTTAAGTTATGTTTTTGGCTTAAGTGACCTTTTTGCTGCAGCTATGTTTTTTTGTATCATATTGTCTGGTTTGTGTTGTGGTGACTGTCATGCACAAGGTGTAATGTTGGATGCTCATTGGCCAGAGCCTTTGTCCCTCACCATTTAGACTCCAGTGGACCAGAGCAGAGTGTGCCTCAGTGCCCTGCCTCCTCCACTGCTGTGGGTGTGCTCAGTTCTCCACTTACTGGTATGTCCTTCACTTTCTAATGGCAGTGTAAGCAAACGCCAAGAGCTGTATGCTCATATGATGTGGACATGATTTGTATCCGAGTCTGAATCATAGAGATATTAGAAATAAGCATGATTTCATTTAAAGGAGTCGTCATGTAAAAATCATTTGACTGAAAAACATGATCTGATTTGACCCAGCATGATCAAAGAGAACAGAATATGTTTTTTCACCAGACATGTCAGTATCTATATGATTTTACTTTGGACCTCTGGCTTGTTTTAATTGTCGAAGAAGCTTTTATTTTGTCTCTTTTACAGATTTCTTAGTTCCATCCACTCCTGTGGCAAAAGTGAGGCACACCCTACAAAGGGAGGGGCCATGGACACGAAGCCCCACCCACTTTGTTACACTGTCCCCACAGAGTAAGACGTTTTCCCTTACGTCAGTGTGTGTGTCTGAAGTGCACACCGATGAAACCTTCCACCTTTCATTGACACACACACACACACACACAAACAGAGTAATGTGCGTGCGTGCGTGTGTGTGTGTGTGTTTGGTTATGGTTATTATGAATAAAGGAAGTTACACTAGTTACTAAATATAGGCATTCACATTCTTTTCCCATCAGTGACCCTAATTGTTAAGTGGATATGTTGTGTGTTGTTTTTTAACTAAGTCTTTATTTACTGTTATGTCTCGGATTAAAATCAGACAATTTTTCAGGAATTTCTGGTTCATGCACAGATCCAGACAATTCCTAAGAGTTCACAAACTTTTTATCACAGTTGCATTTTGGTTTGTGTGCATGCATGTTTTTGTTAGTGTGTTTATGTATGTGTGTGTGTTTATGTATGTGTTTGTGTTAGTGTGTGTGCATGTGTGTGTTTATGTATGTGTTTGTGTTAGTGTTTGTGCATGTGTGTGTTTATGTATGTGTTTGTGTTAATGTGTGTGCATGTGTGTGTTTATGTATGTGTTTGTTTTAATGTAAGTGCGTGTGTGTGTTTATGTATGTGTTTGTGTTACTGTGTGTGCATGTGTGTGTTTATGTATGTGTTTGTGTTAATGTGTTTGTGTATGTATTTGTGTTAATGTGTGTGCATGTGTGTGTTTATGTATGTGTTTGTGTTAATGTGTTTGTGCATGTGCGTGTTTATGTCTGTGTTTGTGTTAATGTGTGTGCATGTGTGTGTTTATGTATGTGTTTGTGTTAGTGTGTGTGCATGTGTGTGTTTATGTATGTGTTTGTGTTAGTGTGTGTGCATGTGTGTGTTTATGTATGTGTTTGTGTTAGTGTGTGTGCATGTGTGTGTTTATGTATGTGTTTGTGCTCATGTGTTTGTGCATGTGTGTGTTTATGTATGTGTTTGTGTTAGTGTGTGTGCATGTGTGTGTTTCAGTATGTGTTTGTGTTAATGTGTGTGCATGTGTGTGTTTCAGTATGTGTTTGTGTGCATGTGTGTGTTTATGCATGTGTTTGTGTTAATGTGTTTGTGCATGTGTGTGTTTCAGTATGTGTTTGTGTTAATGTGTGTGTTTATGTATGTGTTTGTGCATGTGTGTGTTTCAGTATGTGTTTGTGTTAATGTGTGTGCATGTTTGTGTTTCAGTATGTGTTTGTGTTCATGTGTGTGTTTCAGTATGTGTTTGTGTTAATGTGTGTGCATGTGTGTGTTTCAGTATGTGTTTGTGTTCATGTTTCCCTCTCTGAAATCTCAGGAGCTCAGCTGGTGCCTGTGAGTGGAGGTGGAGAGGAACAGATTGACTCTGAACACGCAGAGCCCCTGTCAGGACATCCTGGCTAACCTCACTCCCCCCATCTGTCCGTCCACAGGCAGACTGACCAGGAGAGAGGAAGGGAGACAGAAGACAGGAGCAAATAAACAGTTGTCTTCTGAACAGGTAGTGGGCCAGGACCAGTCTGCTTCGGTGTGTTTGGGTCAGTCGGACCCGATGAGACTGCTTAATTAGTCCTATATTCACTCCCACAGCAGAGGCCATTTCATTCATTATATTTAATAAACAACTAAATGTTTAGCAGGTCAAATTAGTTCCTCAACTGCTTACAGTAAAATGTGAATTATGTGTATTTACATGTATTTATGATTGTTTTATGCTGCCCAGCAGCCAGAGCAGTGTGCACTCAAAACAAACCCGTTTTTCCAATACTGCAGATGTAACAGGGGTCAGCGGGTCGAGCATAGACAACTGGGGACTTGCTTTCTGATGTTTATTAACGGACGTCAGTGTACACGTGATTTTCTTTTTTTATTTTATGTTTTAAAATAAAATACATACAGCTGTGAAACATTAAACCAGAAACATTCAACCATGAGAGGTATATAACTGTACAGCCACTGCATTCACTCTACTGGAGTCTAAAGGGAAAAGTGCTACTGACTACTGACCAGACTTAGATTCAAAACCTAAAGAGCCTGCCCTGAGATGATGTGTGTGCATACCCAAGTGTGTGTATTTCTGAAAATGAATAACTTTGTGTTTCTGTGTCGATAGACAAGCCCAATAAATGTATAGTCTTTACACAGTAAGCACTGAATGACACAAAATCATGAGAGTGGACAAAGGAAAGATTGTAGATGTCAACAAGATAAACAACAACAAAA
This sequence comes from Chanos chanos, assembly GCF_902362185.1. Taxonomy (NCBI): domain Eukaryota; kingdom Metazoa; phylum Chordata; class Actinopteri; order Gonorynchiformes; family Chanidae; genus Chanos; species Chanos chanos. The sequence goes on from NC_044500.1 coordinate 49,649,237, forward strand.
AGTACACGTTGGCTAACCAAAAAAAGACAATAATAAATAAATTTATACAATAAAATACAGTTTGCATCATCTTATAACCTTACAAAAATATTAGCATTACAATCTGAGCTTTGTTTTGAGCTGAGTGTTTTGAAGATGACATATATTTACAAAAGGCCAAAGGAAAACTGAATCAGTGTGCAATAACATTTTGCCAACATTCTGAAAGCTTCGAAATGCTATTTTTATCGAATTCAGGTGGTTTGGATGCAAAGGAGTCACGGAGGCTCGAAATGCCTCTAATGTGTCATACTGTTTCTCACTAATAAAATGTTGCAAACTTCGGAACAAGTGGTAATCAGAAGGTGCGAGATCAGGAGAATGTGGAGGATGAGGAAGCTTTTCCCAGACAAGTTCTCCAATCTTGTTACAAGTGAGTCTTGCACTATGAAGGCATGTGTTGTCATGGTGCAAAATGCACTGTTTGATTGACCGGAGAACACTTCCTTTCCCTCAGGTTTTCATTCAGTCGATCGAGTTGTGCGCAGTAACACTTGAGCTGTGATTGGTTGGTTCTGTGGTAAGATTCCAACACCAGCCATATCCCACCAAATGCTCAACAAAGCCTTTTGAGGGTGAAGTTCTGGTTTTGGCTGAGGTTCAGCCGGTCCCTCCTTCATAAACCCACTGCCTTTGGCGCTTAAAATTCTTATAAAGTACCCACTTTTCATCACCAGTAACTACATGGTTTAGAAACGGGGACTGAACCTCACGAGAGTGAAGGTCAGTGCAGATATTGACGTGCTCTCTCTAATTGTTGTCCAAAAGTTGATGTGGAACCCATTTGCCGAGCTTAGACACTACTTGAAGTTCCTGCAAATGTCGATGAACGGTAGATGAGGTTGAGTTGAGTTCTTTAGCCAATTCTTCAGGAGTTACATTGGAAGACATCATCTCTGGCCTGTAGTTCTGGAGGTTCATGCCTCGGTTGCCTGAGCCATTTCCCTTGTCATGGCTCTCACCGTGGTCACTGTCTCCACCTGGACACTTACCTCTATCACCCATTCCATAGGTTGGCAGTCTGTCAGCGGCTTGTGGTTGGTCAAACTCTGTGATCAAATTCCTGTGGTGCATAAGCTCAAGCAGGACCTCTGGATGTTCCCTCTAGGAATGAAGTTGTTGTGGAAACCAGGTATCAGGGGGGTGTGTGGAGCAGGGGCATGAGGTAGGTGGAGGTTTTGGGGAAAGATGGCAGCAAGCCACCCTGATGGGAAGCAGTGTACCCTGCTGCTGGAGGGGTGTAGTTTGAGGACAACGGGAGGATTTGCTGGGGTAGGTAACTGGGTTTGGGTTGTGCACTATAAGTTGACAAGTGATCATGAGATGAAGAACCACAGGTGGGCTGGAGCTCTGCTGGTTCTCCTCAGCGCTGTGACCTATAAACCAGGTGTCCAGACTGGGATCGCTCTTCAGGACAGCCCCGGGCTGGCAGTGGCCTGCTGAGGAAGAGCAGTGCCTCTCTGCATAAAGGAGGCACTGAAGCTGGGAATGTCATAGTAACTATAGCGACCACGTGGTTGGTGGGGAAGAGATTCCGGGGGCAGAGGTGGTAAGGTTGTGGAGGAGATGTCGTTGTGTTGCTCCGCCCACTCTGATGACCAGTTCATCTTTACCAGACCTAAAAGGAGGATGATGATAGTTTAGTTTCTTTTTTGAAATTTAAATTGGTTTTTATTTAATTTTCCACGTACTGCTATGCTTGTCCACGGAGCATTATGTGTCTGTGTCCAAACACAGATGTAATGCTCTAATGTCGTACTCAAGTGTGTAAAGTTTTACACAAACACAAACCAGACCTTCTGCCCCATTCACCAGATGGAGTAACACTGTAATCTGGACTAGAACATAATCTGCTCTGTGGGCCTTTATCCATCAAATGTAATCCCAGAAATGTGGTGTAATCCACACCTTCCTTAAACACTTAGGGCAATATTCAAAATGAGTTAAACCTCAGGGAATTGATTATGAGACTGAGTGTGTGTGTGTGTGTGTGTGTGTACTTGTACAGCTATCCTTGTGAAGACAAGTTTGAGTTTTAGACGTCGGGAGTGAGGACATTTTGGGAAAGTGAGGGCATTTTGACTGGTCCTCACTTCTTCAAAGGGCTGTTTGAAGGTTAAGACTTGGTTTTAAGGTTCTGGGTAGAATTAGGTTTAGGTTAGGGTTAAGGTAAGGGTTGGGGTTAGGCATTTAATTGAGATGGTTGAGGTTAGGGTAAGGGACTAGGGACTGCATTATGTCAGTGAGTGTCCTCACAAAGATAGAAGTGTGTGTGTGTGTGTGTGTGTGTTTGTGTATGTGTTTTTGTGTGCATGCACATGTTTAATTGTATTGTCAGTAGCAGATGAGGAAAGATTACCACAGAGCGGTTTACAGCCAATGGAATATATGCAGATTGTAGTTCATGGTGAAGTATTTTGAACACTAACCTGAAGTGACTGGTAAATCATGGGCCAAAAGACTTTGAGAATATGAGAATGTGTACATGACAAAGGAGAAAATGGTTAAGATTTAGAATTCAAACAGGAAGCCATGGCAGATTAGATAAAAACTGAAAAAAAGACCCTCAGTCACAAAATTAGAATGTGTGATCTCTTTCTCCTGGCTCTTTCTCATCCTCACACACTACAGACATCCTCTTGTGCAAGACAGACTCTCACTCTGTGTTAGTATGACTTCCTCGGAATGTCAAAAATTCAGTTCTGAATCTATTTACACACACTCACTCACTCTCTCTGTCTCTCTTTCTCTTGCTCTCTCACTCTCTCTCTCTCTCTTTCTCTCTGTCGCTCTCTTTCTCACACACACACACACACACACACAGACATTTGTATCAGTCACAGGGAGGAAGCTTTTATATGACATGAATAGAAAATGATTTGATTAATCGGGAACAATGAGTTACATTCATTCCACTCACCAAGCACATACACATCAGCCCACAGCTGTCCTCCAATAAGACACCATTACTCAGTGGACCACTGGCCGTAAAGTGTTCAATGTTACAAACCAGAGATCAACAAAAAATGCCACATGGTTAGTGCACAGACAACCAGGTTTCAGCACATCCTGTTACTGACTGAACCACTGAAGGACATTCTTATCACACATCACACTTTGTTCAACTGTGGGGAAAAAGGAGACATGGAGCTGTGACAGGTCATCCTTAACCCTTTCCTCAGCCGTTAAAACACAGCATGCACATGCACAGACCTGAAGACCCCATCACTCACCATGCTGTAACATGAGCGTTTGGTTTTAATGGTCATAACATATTATTGGCTGCATGCAATAAAATGTCTTCATGTCTTAACTACCATGAATAACTTATTCACTATATTCATGCCTTTCACAGAAACACAGAGAGAACACACACACAGACACACACACTCACACACACTCACACACGCACACACAGAGGTAAATGTGGGGTTGCATGACCAGATGATGAAATTATACATTCACGGGATTATTTGCACATTGAGTATAATGCCATCTGCATGTGAAAAGTGCGTCTATATTACAGCGCCACCATCTGGAAACAGGAAGTGCAATAGAACAATGTCTGAAAACTCATGAAATTTGGCACACACATCAGATGTGAGTGCATTGTTTGATGACAAAATGTCACAGTTTGCGGATCGCTAGAGGTGTGAGGGCCCGCCATCGCCGTTTGTGGCTATATTTTATTTTGTCACCATCTATTAATTACCTAACTGGTTTTGTCATATTTAATATGCATAGCGATTATCTGGTGAGTCTTTCCATGTTGTTTGGTTAATACTGAGAGGTAATTGAATTTTATTATCTGGTTTTGTGTGTAGAGTCAACTGTGACTGGATTCGTGTTTAAGTTTTGTTGGAATGCTTTGTTTTACCGCCGTTCACATGGGTTCTTATGGTCTGGGGATGGTCAGGCCATTTTTTAAGTACGCTGAGACAGATCGTTAGGACAGATCATTTGATTGCGAGTCATCTATGAGTATGTTCCCAAGGGTCCAGACCTGAGCACACCGTACCGAACTGTTCTGGATGCTCTCTTGACCCCGGAGCACACAGTACTGAACTGTTCTGGATGCTCTCTTGACCCCGGAGCACACAGTACTGAACTGTTCTGGATGCTCTCTTGACCCCGGAGCACACCGTACCGAACTGTTCTGGATGCTCTCTTGACCCCGGAGCACACCGTACTGAACTGTTCTGGATGCTCTCTTGACCCCTGGTGCAGTAGGAGAGGCCTGAAGAGACGGCTGCACTGACCAGACACTGCACGAGTTTAACGTCTAATCTCTTTAACATGAAAACATACATGGACTGTTTACATGGACTGAAACACATCACTCAGCATCACTCAACATATTTATTTAGTATATTATAATATTTAATATATCTAATATATATCTAAAATATATAATTATATCATATGAATCACTGTAATATTCACTAGTTTGATGTTTATGCGTGTTTGTGTTGGTAGACTTTGTATATTTAAGAAACTGTTTAGAATGTAGAGGGTGCACCCTGGTAAGACAAGAGCTTCTTTTGTTCATTCATTCATTCATTCTTCCTTGACTTGTAATGTTGCCCCAAGATAAAATTGAAAGAGAGTTGGGAACAAGTGTTTCAAAACATCATTTTTACTTGACATGAGAGGTGATTTCTTGTCAGGGATAAATGACAATGACCTTTGAGAGTAAGCATGGAGTTGCCCTGCTGATTTCACATCTGTCTTTGCTTTCTGATTTTTAGTTGGCGTAGGTATGTATGTGGACAGATCTCCCAGAGCGGTGTTTTAAAGCTTCCTCAGTTTGCCTCTGTGTTGTGAAGCCACCTCAGGTCCTTCTCTTACAGTCCTCCAGGGGAACGGCACAGGTGTGTCTGTTAGGTGAGTACAGCAGCAGGACATCAGTACAGACTCTCCTGTGTGTGTAGTCATATAATCTGTGTGTTGACTCTGTACCAGAGCACAGCCTGTGCAGACAGCTATCAGCGCATGTGGCCACGTCATGTCTCTCTGTTCATAGAGCCATTCATATCTTACACTGCAGAAAGTCCATCACCCACCAGTCAAGGTTTATTTCACTGTTTCTACTGCTGACAGCAGAATTTGAGAAGAGACCACATTCTACCACTATCTTCATCTAATGGTGTGTTCTGCACTTTCATGCTCCCCACCTCTCTCTCTCTCTCTCTCTTTTCCATTCACACTTCTGACAAACATCTCACTGACTGCTGGCTGAAACATCTCACTGACTGCTGGCTGAAACATCTCACTGACTCCTG